>NW_011491222.1:12106-13330 GCF_000754665.1 Bison bison bison | reverse complement strand
GAGAAGGGAATGGTTATCCACTCCAGCATTCTTGCCTGGAGAATCTCATGGACAGAGGAGCCTGGCAGGCTATGGTCCATGGGTTCACAAAAAGTCAGACACGACTGAGCAACTCAGTACACAAGTGAGGTCACAGAAGATATGGAAACAACCAAAACATCCTTCTGTGGTTGAATGGATACTGTCAACTAAAAAATATAGTCACAACCTGAAAGTATAGAGTTATTTTACTTTGTGGGTATGTTTAGTACTCTGAGCCCAGGAGACAGCATCTCAGTAGCTCTGGGAAAACTACTCTAAGGAAACAGGAGGGGAAGTCAGGCTATATACAAGTTTGCAACAAAGGGAGTCTGAACATCAAAGACCAGGTATCAAGTTAAGGAATTTAGCAGTCTATGTATTGGAAGATGTAAGCCTCTTGGCTCACTGTATTCATTCCTTTCATATGCACCTCAACTATCTGGGATCAATCTTGTTTCCTTGTTCACCTTGCTTCTTGCATTCCCCCAGCTTTTCAGCAATCACCATGGGAGTGTGGCAGCATTCTCTGGATTTCAATTTGGGGAGCTCCCATCCACATTTGGAGGCCAGAAATTGCTGATGGTGTGACATTTCTTGTTTATTAATATTGCAGGAGACATTTTCATTTCGCAATATAAAAATTGTGTTACATATATGTACAAAGTAATATTACTCAGTTATTGAAAAGAATGACATCTTACCATTTGCAACAAAATGGATGGACATTGAGGGCATTATGCTAAGCGAAATGAGTCATACAGAAAAAGACAAATGCCATATAATCTCCCTTATATGTGGAATCTAAAAACAAAAACAAAAACTCATAGATACAGAGAACTGAATGATGGTTGCCAGAGTCAAAGGATGGTGAATGGGAAAAATGAATTAAGGAGATGAAAAGGTGAAAAAAATTAAAAATATAGCAAAATTGACACAACTATATAATGTTACGACCAAAAAATTCCACTTTAAATTAAAGTGTATAAAGTCCATAAAAATGAATTTTTGGGTCAATCAAATAAAATTCAATTAAAAAAATATGTAGAATATGGAATATAAAAAAGAAGTACAGGTGGTCATTATGCTATTCAGTCTTTCTGTGTAAGAAAATGGACTATATTTTCATTTATTACGATTTTAAACACATTGTAATATTTGCATATAATCTTATACATATGCTTTAAATTGTGTTCCTTGATGATG
>NW_011491222.1:11580-12006 GCF_000754665.1 Bison bison bison | reverse complement strand
TTGACATGCTCCTTTTCCTATTTGGAACCAGTCTGTTGTTCCATGTCCAGTTCTAACTGTTGCTTCCTGCCTTGCATACAGATATCTCAAGAGGCAGGTCAGGTGGTCTGGTATTCCCATCTCTTTCAGAATTTTCCACAGTTTATTGTGATACATGCAGTCAAAGGCTTTGGCATAGTCAATAAAGCAGAAATAGAGGCTTTTCTGGAACTGTCTTGCTTTTTCCATGATCCAGAGGATGTTGGCAATTTGATCTCTGGTTCCTCTGCCTTTTCTTAAACCAGCTTGAGCATCAGGAAGTTCACAGTTCACATATTGCTGAAGCCCGGCTTGGAGATTTTTTAACATTACTTTACTAGCATGTGAGATGAGTGCAGTTGTGCGGTAGTTTGAGCATTCTTTGGCATTGCCTTTCTTTGGGATTGG
>NW_011491222.1:10340-11480 GCF_000754665.1 Bison bison bison | reverse complement strand
AGGATTACTCAATATCCATTTGGACCCTTTTTTAGCTGCAGAGAATGGAATCTGTGACCTACATTTCCCAGAGTTTCTTAATAGCTTGGATTCTGGATACAATTTAGTTTCTATAAATCACATATATGCAAATCTCACTTTATTTTGGAAATGAGTTATGTGAAGAGGGAGGCAAACACAAGTCATCCATTTTTTCTGGCACATTTGCAGCAAAGATATCATTGTTCTGCAGTCAGCATCTGACATGGTAGCCTTCTCCATGGCAGACAAATTCCTGATATGATAATTTTCTCAAGATAAAGACAATAGCTCCCTTGGGGGTCCAGTATTTTGATGTGGTTTTAAGAGCTATTCTTGGTAGATTCTGTTTCTTCAGCTTCTCCAATGATTTAAATACGTTTGTGTTTAGTCTACCAACTGTGATTTCCATTGTCATAAACTAATAATAATAATATCTGATAAATATATTTTTTAATATTTAAAATGAATGGAATGTTCTTGTCTTATTACAATGTTGAGATATTAGCAGTAATAGTAGATATCATAATCATTCTAAATTTCAATTCAAATGCAATATATGATATTTGCATTTGGGTGGGGTTTTATACATTATACTGTTTGTTGAGACATAAAATTCTCCTCCTAATTCTCTAAGAAGAGATGATCTATTTTAACATCAAGAAGATAAATGGAATTTATTGAATCATTTTTCTTTAGTAAAGAAACATGAGATTGTATTTTTTATTTTTCTTTCAGTTCAGTTCAGTCGCTCAGTCATGTCCCACTCTTTGAGACCCCATAAATCACAGCATGCCAGGCCTCTCTGTCCATCACCAACACCCGGAGTTCACTCAGACTCACGTCCATCGAGTCAGTGATGCCATCTAGCCATCTCATCCTCTGTTGTCCCTTTCTCCTCCTGCCCCCAATCCCTCCCAGCATCAGAGTCCTTTCCAATGAGTCAACTCTTTGCATGAGGTGGCCAAAGTACTGGAGTTCCAGCTTTAGCATCATTTCTTCCAAAGAAATGCCAGGGCTGATCTCCTTCAGAATGGACTGGTTGGATCTCCTTGCAGTCCAAGGGACTCTCAAGAGTTTTCTCCAACACCACAGCTCAAAAGCATCAACTCTTCGGCGCTC
>NW_011491222.1:7204-8209 GCF_000754665.1 Bison bison bison | reverse complement strand
AACCACAAAAAAAGAAAACTTCAGGTCAATATCACTGATGAACATAGATGCAAAAATCTTCAACAAAATTTTAGCAAACAGAATTCAGAAACACATCAAAAAGCTCATATACCATGATCAAGTTGGGTTTATTCCAGGGATAAAAGAATTTTTGTATCCTTCTTGTATACAGAAATCAATCAATGTGATGTGCTATTTTAAAAAATTGACAGATAAAAACCATATTATCATCTCAATAGATGCAGAAAAAGCCTTTGACAAAATTTAATTTGTTAATATACATTTCCTGATATTGAGCCAACTTTGAAGATTGGAGATAAATTGCTATTCAGTCACTAAATTGTGTTCAACTCTCTGTGACCCCGTGGACTGCAGCACACCAGGATTCCCTGTCCTTCATTATCTCCCTGAGTTTGCTCAAACTCATGTCCATTGAGTCAGTGATATCATCCAATCATCTCATCCTCAATCATTTCCTTCTTCTGCCCTCAATCTTTCCCAGCATCAGGGTCTTTTCCAATGAGTTGGATGTTCACATCAGGTGGTCATAATATTGAGTTTCAGCTTCAGTATCAGTCCTTCCAATGAATATTTGGGGTGGTTTTCCTTAAGGATTGACTGGTTTGATCAATTTGCTGTCCAAGGGTCTTCTCCAGGACCACAATTTGAAAGCATCAGTTCTTCAGTGCTCGGGTCTCTTTATGGTCTAACTCTCACATCCATACATGACTGCTGGAAAAACCAATAGCTTTAACTATGTGGATCTTTGTTGGCAAAGTGGTGTCTCTGCTTTTAAATATCATGTATAGATTTGTCATAGCTTTTCTTCCAAGGAGCAGGAGTCTTTTAATTCCATGTCTGCAGTCACCATTTGCAGTGATTTTGGAGCCCAAGAAAATTAAATCTGGCATTGTTTCCACTTTTCCCCCATCTATTTGCCATGAAGTGTTGGGACCAGATGCCATGATCTTCATTTTTTGAATGTTGTGTTTTAAGCCAGCTTTG
>NW_011491222.1:4548-7104 GCF_000754665.1 Bison bison bison | reverse complement strand
TTTCATCAAGACGTTCTTTAGTTATTCTTTATATTCTGCCATAAGGGCGTTATCATCTGCATATCTGAGATCATTGATATTTCCCCCGGAAATCTTGATTCTGGCTTGTGGTTCATCCAACCCAGCACTTAGTATGATATACTCTGCATATAAATTGAATAAGCAGGGTGACAGTAGACAGCCTTGATGTACTCCTTTCTCAATTTGGAACCAGTCTGTTGTTCCATGACCAGTTTTAACTTTGCTTCTTGACCTGCATACAGATTTCTCAGGAATCAGGTAAGGTGATCTGGTATTCCCATCTCTTTTAAGAATTTTCCATAGTTTGCTGTGATCCACACAGTCAAAGGCTTTAGTATTGTTAATGAATCAGAAGTAGACGTTTTTCTAGAATTCTCTTGCTTTTTCTATGATCCAATAGATACGTATTAATTTTATTAATATTTATATTGTGAATAAATATCAATTGTATATTTTACATACTTTCAAAGCAAAGGTTAATTTTATTTATTTCAAATTTATAATTAAAAATTGTACAAGTTATGATATTAAAAATATCTGTTTTACTCAAAGGAATGAAAACTATTTTTCCAGGGATTGGACAACACAAAGAATCATGCAGAACTTGAGAGATCTACACATGATCTAAAAGGTGTCTAAAATATAAAACTTTAAAGCATAGATGCCTGTCTAGCTACCATAACTTCTGGTCTTGAGGTAAGTTTTGAATGCCATGACAAACTCTTCTATCTAGAAATAGGAAAAAAGTGAAACAGGCTATAGGAGAGAAATCTTGAGAATTAAATTATATATGGCAAGGTGGATAAAAAAAATAGCAATAACTAATGTGGTGACAACTTGTGAAGAATAATAATTGTAGTGGAACATCCTTACAAAGTCTTTTTATCTTTAAAGAATAATGATGTCCCTGTAATTATAAGATATTCTACTCTGACACCTTCGATAGGAAACAGGATAGGGGCTTAGTTAAAGGAATGAGGAGGACACAAAGGAGGAAAGAGTGTCTATAGACTCGATTTGCCTTAAGATACTGCCTGGTGGCTCCTTGGATTGACAAAATTCACCATGCCATGATCAAAATGGATTTACAGATTGTCTAAGTACAATTGGGCTCTCCATTTCTACTAAAGGATGGCAAATTGTAAGGTAGAACAAATTAGGGTCCAAAAAGAAGGGACACCTATTTTTCATTATTTTCCTCTCTCTATTGATAAATATAGAAAGAAAAAAGTTTCAGAGAAAAAAGACAATAAAAATATGCAACAAATATACAACCAAATTTTATTTTCTTGCCATTTTCCCTCAGTTACTAAGATAGGAGTCTTGAGCTCTCCAACTATAATTATGGATCTGTCTCTTCTCCATTCATTTCTGTTTTTCTTCTGTGTATATTAAAATCCTATTATTAGATACGTACCTGTTTAAGGTTTTTAATTCTCTTTGGTGAATTAATCTCTTTATTCTTATGAAATATTCATCTCCATCCATAGTAGTACCCCTAGTTCTGACATGTACTACTTGGTCTAGGATTAATATAGTACTCTAGCCTTCTTTCAATCAATTTTTACATAATATCTTTTTTTCTTTTCTTTCTTTTACTTTTATCCTCTGTCATTATATTTAAAGTGGACCTCTTATGGGTAGCATACAAGTAAATCTTGGCATTTTATTTAATTTTTAAATGTCTTTTAATTAAACTTGTTAAGCCATTTATATTATTGACATGGTACAGTTATCTTCTTTTGCATAATTTGAGATTTTTCAAAAATTTAATTGTATCTCAATTTGCTTATTAGTTGTATCTCTTCAGTTTAAACTGCTAGTGATTGCTCTAGCATTTATAATATGTATTTTAATTTCATTATATTTTATCATTTTTCAATGCTTATTATATTTCTTCAATTTGCAAATGATGTGATGCATGATAGGTGATCAATAAATATTTTTATTAGGTCCCAATTGCTGTTTGGCTTTTCTAAATTTGTTCTTTGTGTGCCTCACTCTTCCATCTCATAAATATACTTTCCACAGTGAGCATTCTCTCACTAACTCTGCACATTTTAAAATCCAAAACCTTAGACAAGTTACTTGACCGAATCTAATTTTTCTCATTCTAAAATGGGGACAACAATTCCTATCTCCTGAGTTGACATGAGGATTAAATGAAACATACATGATAATGTCTGGGGCATAGTAGGCACTCATTTACTATCAGCTTCATTTTCCCCTAGTCCCAAAGGCTTAGAAAAAATTTTTTTTCATTTTATCTAGACTATTTTAAGATAAGTGGAGCTATAATGAGGGAGTTTTAATAAGAGTATTTTAGGAGGCAAAGATGTTTTCTGCCTTTGCTTTTCCTCTTCATCTTTTTTTTTTTCTTTTCCTTGTGCCACCTAGAAGCAGCCTTCATTTCTCAATTATTTAGCACATCATGAAATTATAAGACGCTTATTCCTTGGAAGGAAAGTTATGACCAACCTAGATAGCATATTCGAAAGCAGAGACATTACTTTGCCAACAAAGGTCCGTCTAGTC
>NW_011491222.1:1525-3069 GCF_000754665.1 Bison bison bison | reverse complement strand
AAATCCATACATGGAACACTGACTGGTACAAAGATTCTCTTTGAGAGGGGAGAGAGAAAAAAATATATGAGAAAAAATCTTCAAAAAAGTTATTTTTAATATCAGCTTCAAAAAGAAGTCAATGTTATGATATGAGAACATCTCATTCTAGCATTTTGAACCAACTCAAAGGACTGTCTGTAATTCATTCATTAAACCAATTGTTCCACAGACCACTGATGAGAATAAAAGTGAGGGAAAAGTCAACATATTTTCTAACTCAACTTCTTTGTAATACTGTAAAATAATATTATGACATATAAACTGCTATTTTTAACGAAAATGATTATGATTTTTATTTTATAGAAATATGTTCAGTCATCTCAGAAGCAAACTGTTATTTTTTTAGTTTATGAAACATTTATTTTGTGAATCTATGAAGTTCTGGGGCTCAGAAATAACTGTTATAATAATATGTGCTTCTGCTATTTTTATCCTAGCCTGAAATCCAAGAAGTACTAAAAATGTCACATGGATTGATGGGAAATGAAAATAATGAACTATTTTTGGCTAGATTATGAGACCAGCTTTTAAGATGAAGAGGCTCAGATGACAATAAATTCTCTGAAATATTAATATTATGGAGTTTTAGATAATACTCAGCATGTGATAGTAAATATAGTTAATTTAGAGGATCATCACTCTTTATTGAAAACTCATTTAGCCTTAGATTTATAGATTCACATATCCCCAGTTTTTACTAATTCTTCATAATCCTTCATGTCTTTCCCCACCAGTATCAAATTGCTAATATTTTTTCTAAATAACAAATATGGCAGACTACCTCCAAAAAACTGACAAGAAGAATGATTAGTGTCACCTTTGCAAATCAAAGGGAAATGCAATTAGTCTGCTTGCCATTTAATACAATAGCAAATCTACTCCTGCTAGCCATCAGAAAATAAGAGGAGTTGTTAGAGGAAAATGCTACCAGAAAAGACTAGAAATTTTAGAATAAAACAGTAGTAGATCAAAACCTGAACCTAGAAGTTAAGACTTCTTGGATTGCTCCCCAAAGGACTCAGGACTCAGAGACTAAGTGAGCAAATACTGTTGTAAAAATGTCACCTACAGATTTTGACACAGGGTTGTGATAAACCTTTAGTTTGTTAAAAAAAAAAAAAAGTACCTGTGAAGTGCAATAACATGAAAAACAATAAAACAAGGAATGCCTACATAAATATGTATGTTGAAAATAAAGTGTATATTCTACCAGGGGTCCTCAACATCCAGGATCGAATGCTTGATGATTTTAGGTGGATCTGATGTGATAATTGTAGGAATAACATGCACAATAAATGTAATGCCATTGTATTATCCTGAAACCATTCACCTCACCCCCCAGTCCGTGGAAAAAAAATGTGTTCCATGAAACTAGTCCCCGGTGCCAAAAAGATTGGGGACCACTGTTATACTATATATATTAATTGAAACTCATTAAATATGTCAAATCTTTTGCCTTATTGTATTACCTGCTTGTTTGTTTAATGTATATGCCATGTCAC
>NW_011491222.1:0-232 GCF_000754665.1 Bison bison bison | reverse complement strand
AGTGATGCCATCGAACAGTCTCATCCTCTGTAGTCACCTTCTCCCCCTGTCTTAAATCTTTCCCAGCATCAGGGTCTTTTCTAATGAGCCAGGTTTTGCCTCAGGTGGCCAAACTATTGAAGCTTCAGTTTCAGCATCAGTTCTTCCAATGAATATTCAGGATTTATTTCCTTTAGGATGGACTGGTTTGATCTCCTCGCAAGGGACTCTCAAATCTTCTCCAGGTGGTCAT
>NW_011491221.1:17992-18787 GCF_000754665.1 Bison bison bison | reverse complement strand
GCTCCTCTGTCCCTGGGATTCTCCAGGCAAGAACACTGGAGTGGGTTGCCATTTCCTTCTCCAATGCATGAAAGTGAAAAGTGAAAAGTGAAAGTGAAGTCGCTCAGTCGTGCCCGACTCTTCGAGACCCCATGGACTGCAGCCTATCAGGCTCCTCCATCCATGGGATTTTCCAGGCAAGAGTACTGGAGTGGGGTGCCATTGCCTTCTCCATGATGGACATTAGGACCTGCCAATTCTAAGAATCTCTGAAATTAGACTGGGCACATGAATATCATGCAGGATTTGCAAGCCTTTGTAGACCTCTGGTCTAGGTTTTCATCAGAGCACAGTGTCCAGGCCTGTTATACTAGAGATGCTAATAATTTGTCTGGGCACCAACAGGGACTCTGTCCAGCTCATCATTCCTATGATCCTGAATATCCATGAGACACCCCCCCTTCCCAGTCTTGTCTGATTGCAACAGGATTAGGGGACATTTGACCAAGGATGGCCCCTTTATAGGCAAGTTGGTGCCCTATACAGGACTCCTGTGGCCTGGCTGAAGAAGATGAACTAGAGCAGATTCCTCTCTTAGGAATACAGAATTGGGGAGCAGAGAGTCTGGGCCACCATCTAAAATGGAACCAAAAGACTATACGACAGACTTGGAGCCTGGGCCAAATGCGAAGGATCATCCCTGAGCAAAAGTTAGGAGAAAACTAGTCAAGAGAAAGAGGAGAATGAAACAGATATGCAAAGAGGAGCAGAGATATCAAGAGAGAGAACATGGGCCTCTGGAGAGACAGAGACTAT
>NW_011491221.1:12829-14429 GCF_000754665.1 Bison bison bison | reverse complement strand
TTTCACTTTTCACTTTCGTGCATTGGAGAAGGAAATGGCAACCCACTCCAGTGTTCTTGCCTGGAGACTCCCAGGGACGGGGGAGCCTGGTGGACTGCCATCTATGGGGTCGCACAGAGTCGGACACGACTGAAGCAACTCAGCAGCAGCAGCATTGCTTGAGGGGAACAGGCTGTGTAGGGTGTGCAGAGTGGAGAAAAGATACTCAGATTTGTGCCACAGCAGTGTGTGTGTGTGGGGGGGGATTCTCCTCATTCAATGAAATAAACAGTTACAAACTCCCACCAACAAACATATCATCTGAAGACCCTTTTGAGTCTGGCTTACTTTTTCACAGATACTAATCCAGCAACTTGGCTGGTGACAGGAATGAAATGGATTTGCAATATCTGTCAGCACAATTCTTTTCCCAGGAATTACTAGGAAGCTTTAGCTCTTATTTGGGAGCTAATATTTATCTGATTGGCATGATTGGGAAGAACAAACTAGACATGCTTGACTTTTAAAAATACTGAGAAGCAACAGAATTTGGCCTCTACACCAGAACCTGAGCAAATCTTAGGATTTCAGTAGTCGCTTTCATGTCAGATTTCTCCCTGGCATATGGTGTTGGGTTGTCACGAAGTAAATAAAACAGATAATCCCAAACAGAAAGAAGAAAGTTCTCCAGATCATCTAAGGGGCTCCAACTTCCATCATGACCTGATTTCAAATTCCCCTTACCCCTACTTTACCTAAGACAAGGGCCTTTGTTGTAATTCTCACCAGAAGCAAGTCTCTTTTATGAGATTTCCATTTCAAAGATGAAGTCAGTGGTAAGATAGCTCTGTCCTTTTGGTAACAGAGCTGTGCAAGCTTCCTCAACTCTGTAGCTGAATGAGGTCCTGCAACCTCCTTTGAACTGTACTCAGAGAATGCTGAGGAGTGATTGGATGGGGAAGCCCTGGAATCTCTTCCCTAGTCAGAGAATCCCACATGAGCTGGTTTAGATCTGCAGGATTGAAAACAGTGGCCATGAGAACAGATGGACATAAATTCTACTTGAATTATGTCAATAGTTGGTAAAGAGATCCTTCATGGTATTTGTTTGCAAGAGTCTTTGCCCAAGTTGATGAGATCAGCTGTCTTTTTTGAGACATTTTGATGATCATCTCTCTGATGTTGCTGGAAGCTAGGTGTTAATATGTGATTTGGCAAAAAGGGAAGGGAGACAACTCAAGAATGGACTAGTTCAGAGTATGACATCCCTTATATGCAGAATCTATTAATAAAAAGACATGATACAAACGAACTTATTTACAAAACAGAAAGAGACTCACAGACTTAGAGAACAAACATGTGGTTGCCAGGGGGAAGGAGAGGGGAAGTTAGGGAGTTTGGAATGGACAGGTACACACTGCTATATTTAAAATGGATAACCAACAAGAACCTACTGTATGGCACATGGAACTCTGCTCAATGCTATGTGGCAGCCTGGACAAGAGGAGTGTTTGGTGGGGAATGGATACATGCATATGTATGGCTGTGTCCCTTCGCTGTCCACCTGAAACTATCACAACACTGTTAATCAGATATACTCTGATATAAAATAAAAGTTATG
>NW_011491221.1:9854-10022 GCF_000754665.1 Bison bison bison | reverse complement strand
GGAGATCACCATTAACCCCACCATAGAGCCACTGAGCAGACAACCCACAAACTGCAGAACAATTATACCAAAGAAATTCTCAGAATGTTAAGAAAGTTCTAGGACCCACACAGATTTCCCAACCTGGGGATCTGGCAAAGGGTCTGAGAACCCCCAGGGAATTTGACT
>NW_011491221.1:8570-9366 GCF_000754665.1 Bison bison bison | reverse complement strand
TAACTCCAGAAAGAATGAAGAGACAGAGCTAAAGTGAAAACAACACCCAGTTGTGGATGTGACTGGTGAAGGAAGCAAGGTCCAACGCTGTAAAGAGCAATATTGCATAGGACCCTGGAATGTTAGGTCCATGGATCAGGGTAAATTAGAAGTGGTCAAACAAGAGATGACAAGAATGAACATCAACATTTTGGGAATCATTGAACTAAAATGGACTGGAATGGGCGAATTTAATTCAGATGACCATTATATCTACTACTGTGTGCAAGAATCCCTTAGAAGAAATGGAGTAGCCCTCATAGTCAACAAAAGAGTCCAAAATGCAGTACTTGGGTGCAATCTCAAAAATGACAGAATGATCTCTATTCGTTTCCAAGACAAACTATTCAATATCACAGCAATCCAAGTCACTTCAGTAGTGTCCAACTCTTTGCAACCCTATAGACCATAGCCTGCCTGCCAGGCTCCTTTTTCCATGGGATTCCCCAGGCAAGAATACTGGAGTGGGTTGCCATGCCCTCCTCCAAGGGATCTTCCTGACCCAGGGATCAAACATGCGTCTCTTACATGTCCTACATTGCCAGGCGCGTTCTTTACCACTAAGTGCCACCTGGGAAGTCCCAAACTAATTAATTTATTTGGCAGTACAAGGTCTTAGTTGTCACATGTGGGATCTAGTTCCCTGACCAGGGATCAAACCTGGGCCCCATCTCACTCCTGCATTGGAAATGCAGAGTTTTGGACACTGGACCACCAGGGAAGTCCCTATATAGGGTGTGTATAAATTTCTTTTTTT
>NW_011491221.1:3768-5876 GCF_000754665.1 Bison bison bison | reverse complement strand
GTGACACCATCCAACCATCTCCTCCTCTGTTGTCCCCTTCTCCTTTCGCCTTCAATCTTTTCCAACATCAGTGTCTTTTAAAATAAGTCGGCTTTTCTCATCAGGTGGCCCAAGTATTTGAACTTCAGCTTCAGCATCAGTTCTTCGAAAGAATATTCAGGGTTGATTTCCTCTAGGAAATTGATACAAGACACAAATAAACAAAGTGACATGACCAAGAGCGCTCAGGTCATTGGCATCAGTGGAAGGACTAGATCTGGAATGAATATGGAGTTTGGAATTAAATAAACCCATATTTTTTGGTTCTTTTATTAAATATTTTTTATTGAAGTATAGTTGATTTGCAATGTTATGTTAGTTTCTGCTGTACGGAAAAGTAGTTCAGTTATATATACATATTTTTAGTATTCTTTGCCATTATGGTTTACCCCAAGATACTGAATATAGCTCCCTGTTCTATACAGTAGGACCTTGTTGTTTATCCATCCTCTATATACACACTTTGCATCTGCTAATCCCTAATTCGAAATCCTTCCCTCCCCTACCTCCCCTCCCCTGTGACAACCGCAAGTCTATTCCCTGTTAAACCCATGTTTGAATCACTAATTTCCTGTGTGCTCTTGGACAAATTACCTGATCTCTCTGGGCCTGTCTTCTCCTCTGTTACATGGGGTTAACACGAGCATCCACCTCATGGAGCTGTTGTGATGTTTAAATGAGATTACATAATGTGGCTGAAAGTCAGTGAATGTCAGCTCGTTCTGCTTCCTCCTTGACACTTTGTCCAGTGTAATCTTTTTTTTTCTTGATTTAACAAATGTATTTATTGTAACAAATATAATTTTAACAGAGTAATAATTTGTAAATTGACCATTTTATTTTTTACAAAATGTGTTTGAAACAATGCAATCTTTTGACCTTGTCTTTTCAACCCACTCCAGTATTCTTGCCTGGAGAATCCCATGGACAGAGGGGCCTGGTGGCTACCATCCATGGGGTCACAAAGATCAGACACCACTGAGTGACTAACACTTTTGCTTTCTTTCCTTTAGAACTATATTAGCAGTTGTGTTCTCATGATAAAATATTAGCTGTATACAACCTCATAGTACTTACAGGATTAATTTTATTTCATTATAGACATTTTAATAATATTTACAATGTGCCTCTTCTTGATAAGTCCTCCAAACAGTAGATTGCTTAGTACATTAGTATCCAGAAAAGTTACCACTGAATGCCTGTATCTCTGGCTCCAAAAAATATTAGAGACTTGAAATTCAATGCATCATCTTGAAATCTTTAAGTTTTTCTAGGTAGTCCTTAAATCTCTGTTTTTTTTCTTAATGCTATTTTCAGACACCTATGACAAAAGCAGATGAATATAAGGAGTGACTCAATTGTTTCTACCCGTGAATACTGGAAAGAAAAATTATGCCTAAGTAACAGTAATTTACTTCCTGGTGGCTCAGAGGGTAAAGCGTCTGCCCACAATGTGGGAGACCCCGGTTCAATCCCTGGGTCAGGAGGATCTCCCAGAGAAGGAAATGGCAACCCACTCGAGTGTTCTTGCCTGGAAAATCCTATGGACGGAGGAGCCTGGTAGGCTACAGTCCATGGGGTCCCAAACAGTCGGACATGACTGAGCGACTTCACTTTTCACTTTAACAGTAATTTATGACATGGCCATAGTGTTTCTACAGCACAGGTCCTAATAACATCACATGTGAGCAAATGCACTATCATAAATTCCTCCCAGTCATTATCTCAGCAAGTAGTGCCAACAACCCTAAATGGTGGGTTCTGTTATCCCCATTTGAGGGATGGGTACACTGAAACTTGAGACGGTCAGTGATCTGTCCCAGGTCACACAGCTAGTTAAAGTGCTACAGCTGAGACTGGACCCAAGTTCTGTCATACTTGGGAGCCCAGGTTCTTAATTCCTACACTTTCAGTTCAGTTGCTAAGTCATGTCCGACTCTTTGCGACACGATGGACTGCAGCACACCAGGCCTCCCTGTCCACCACCAACTCCCCGAGTTTACTCAAACTCACGTCCACTGAGTCAGTGATGCCATCTAGCCATCTCATCCTCTGCCATTCTTTTCTCC
>NW_011491221.1:0-309 GCF_000754665.1 Bison bison bison | reverse complement strand
AAACTATGGTGGAGGTAATGAAGATAATGGTGACCTCCCTCAAAAGATCCCATGCATGTACTGCTACAGCCCGTGACCCCAACCCTGCAGCAGGCCACTGTCGACCCATGCCTCTGCCAGAGACTCCTGGACACCCACAGGAAAGTCTCCTGTGGGGTCATTGTTCCTTTCTCCTGGATCCTGGTGCACAGGGTTCTGTTGTGCCCTCTGAGGGTCTATTTCCTACACTTTATTGTTGCCTAAAATACCTGCTAAACTTCCTAAGTAACCACATTTTCTTAAACAACTGAACTGAAACATATATGTATC
>NW_011491220.1:13571-14420 GCF_000754665.1 Bison bison bison | reverse complement strand
GTTTCCTTAATTTCTCTTTCTATTTTCTCATTATTAGTGTATAGGAATGCAAGGGATTTCTGTGTGCTGATTTTATATTCTGAAACTTTACTATAAAATCTTAAGAACACTCTTCTATGTAATGAGATCTTATAAAATGAGAGACTAGGATTATACTCCTTGCATAGAATGGTCTAATATTAAATAGTTAAGCAGTCTTTTTAAATAGTTAGAAATTTCTGAAATAATTTACATGCAATTCTTTTTGAAAACCAGGTAATAGATTTCAAATGAACTCAGGTTATCCTTTTAGTTAAATATTTTCATGTTAGATCTCCTTTCTACCCTATAGTTAAAGACAGTCTTATTTAATTCAGAGGACTCTGAATTTTAATCCAGTTACTCATATATTGGCAATAAATATTTCATCCATTAAACTTCAAAAGGGTAAATTTCATGGCATGTAAATTATGCTCCAATAAAGTTGTTAAAAAAAATTTATGAATAAGAATTTCTACCAAGAAAATCTGTCCTATGCTTTGAATTACTGCTATTTTAGTAAGAACTGGATTTGCTTATTAACTCACCTAAATACATTTCTTTAATTGACATAAGATTTTCTCCTTTCATACTATTCTTTGCCCTTATATTTGAAAAATGTAGCTCAATAATGTGAGTACTTACTTGGCAAGAATCTGCTTCTCCCTCTTCCATTGGGTCATCAACCATTTTAAGACCATTCACCTGAAAAATATTTTTCAAAATTGAAGTTCAAGAGTACTGGAACAAGAGTAGTAACTAAGAAAAAAATACAACCCTAGGCTGCCCCTCACAATTTAACAAGACCCACACTTAAGGAAACACAAAAGG
>NW_011491220.1:9096-9764 GCF_000754665.1 Bison bison bison | reverse complement strand
ATGAAGATCTTTTTTTGTATAGTTCTTCTGTGTATTCTTGCCACCTCTTCTTAATATTTTCTGCTTCTGTTAGGTCGGTACCATTTCTGTCATTTATTGTGCCCATCTTTGCATGAAATATTCTCTTGGTATCTCTCATTTTATTGAAGAGATCTCTAGTCTTTCCCATTCTATTGTTTTCCTCTATTTCTTTGCGTTGATCACTGAGGAAGGTTTTCTTATCTCTCCTTGTTTTTCTTTGGAACTCTGCATTCAAATGGGTATATCCTTCCTTTTCTCCTTTGCCTTGCATTTCTCCTCTTTTCACAGCTATTTGTAAGGCCTCCTCAGACAGCCATTTTGCCTTTTTGCGTTTCTTTTTCTTGCAGATGGTCTTGATCCCTGCGTCCTGGACAATGTCATGAACCTCTGTTCATAGTTCTCCAGGCACTCTTTCAGATCTAGTCCCCTGAATCTATTTCTCACTTCCACTGTATAATCGTAAAGGATTTGATTAAGGTCATACCTGAATGGTCTAGTGGTTTCCCATACTTTCTTCAATTTAATTCTGAATTTGGCAATAAGGAGTTCATCATCTGAGCCATAGTCTTGTTTTTGCTGACTGTATAGAGCTTCTCTATCTTTGGCTGCAAAGAATATAATCAATCTGATTTTGGAACTGACCATCT
>NW_011491220.1:4617-5040 GCF_000754665.1 Bison bison bison | reverse complement strand
ATACAGTGCCTGATGAACTATGGAATGTGGTTCGTGACATTGTACAGGAGACAGGGATCAAGACCATTCCCATAGAAAAGAAGTGCAAAAAGCAAAATGGCTGTCTGGGGAGGCCTTACAAATAGCTCTGAAAAGAAGAGAAGCGAAAAGCAAGGGAGAAAAGGAAAGATATAAGCATCTGAATGCAGAGTTCCAAACAATAGCAAGAAGAGATAAGAAAGCCTTCTTCAGCGATCAATGCAAAGAAATAGAGGAAAACAAAAGAATGGGGAAGATTAGGGATCTCTTCAAGAAAATCAGAGATATCAAAGGAACATTTCATGCAAAGGTGAGCTCGATAAAGGACAGAAATGCTGTGGACCTAACAGAAGCAGAAGATATTAAGAAGAGATGGCAAGAATACACAGAAGAACTGTACAAAAA
>NW_011491220.1:0-235 GCF_000754665.1 Bison bison bison | reverse complement strand
AGAGATGACATAAAATTTATCTGCTCACAATGGGTAACTTCTGAAATTTCAAAATTGGTCTATTTTGTGCACAATTAGAAACTACAAGGTTTCAGTGCAGTTCAGTCACTCAATCGTGTCCAATTCATTGTCACCCATGAAACAAAGCACACCAGGCCATTCTGTACATCACCAACTCCCGGAGTCCACCTAAACCCATGTCCGCTGAGTCAGTGATGCTATCTAGCCATCTCAT
>NW_011491219.1:24818-24990 GCF_000754665.1 Bison bison bison | reverse complement strand
ATCAGGTTCAGACTGGAGTACATTTCAGTCCCACTGATTTGGAAACATGCATCATTGTGTGCCAAGCCGTAACCTATTTCTCAAGGAGAATCCATCATACCCCAAATCTCTTTCTTACAGCCTATGTTTTAAAAGCCCCAGTGGAGTAATTCCTAGAATTTTCCTTGTGATA
>NW_011491219.1:19808-20670 GCF_000754665.1 Bison bison bison | reverse complement strand
ATTTCTCAGATTTCTTACAGTCATATAAGGGTCGAGTGGTTTTCCAAGTAATTCATTTCTAAGTGGTAAAGAGAGACCACGCCTTCTCATTCTTACACTTAGTAATACTGACATCTTCCACAAGTGACTCTACAGGTTTCTGTAAGTGAAACAAGAGAGTGTGATAAAATGCATGTCGGATAACAACCGTACACGCCTATCTGCAAAGAAATGTCCTATCTGCAAAGGCATTTCTTTGTGTGTAGGAAGAACACTTTTGTAGTGAGCGTGTATATGATCTCTGCCACTATCCATAAAGTTAGTTCAATTAGAATTTTATCAATGTGATTTTCAGGGAACCTGAAATATATAGCAAACAAAAAGTAGTGAGAAATAATTCTATACATTCCCATTCAAATGCAAAGTATAATAGAAAATTATATCCTATTCTGATCTCTGATGAGTTTGTTAAGTATCTCTAAATAATGTTTACTTTTATTATTCCCACCTCTTTGAAATATAATTGTTATATGACATTATAGAAATTTGACAACCACCAAGCTGAGTATATACATATATATATGTATATGACTTCCCAGGGGGCACCAGTGTAAGAAGACCTGCCTGCCAATGCAGGAGATGCAAGGGATTTCAATCCCTGAGTTGGAAAAAAACCCTGGCAGAGGGCATAGCAACCCACTCCAGTATTCCTGCCTGGATAATCCCATCGACAGAGGAGTTTGGCAGGTTACACACCATCAGTTCAGTTCAGTTCAGTTGCTCAGCCGTGTCCAACTCTTTCCGACCCCATGGGCCACAGCATGCCAGGCCTCCCTGTCCATCACCAACTCCTGGAGTTTACTCAAACTCATGTCCATCGAGT
>NW_011491219.1:14094-16640 GCF_000754665.1 Bison bison bison | reverse complement strand
TCCTCCTGCCCCCAATCCCTCCCAGCATCAGAGTCTTTTCCAATGAGTCAACTCTTCCCATGAGGTGGCCAAAGTACTGGAGTTTCAGTTTTAGCATCATTTCTTCCAAAGAAATCCCAGGGCTGATCTCCTTCAGAATGGACTGGTTGGATCTCCTTGCAGTCCAAGGGACTCTCAAAAGTCTTCTCTATTTTTGATACACTAAAAATCCTCTGTGATCCATCTACTCATCCTTTTCAAACCCTGAACTCTTAAAAAGCACTGTTTTTTACTATCACCATAGTTTTGCCTTTTCCAGAATGTTAATAGCAAAACCAGGCAGTTGGTAGTCGATTCACATTGGTCTCTTTACTTAGAAATATGAATTTAAATATTTTTCATGTCCTTTCATGGCTGGATAGCTCATTTTTTTAACACCAAATAACATTCTATTGTTTGAATTGCACAATATCAATCCATTCATTTATTGAAGGACATATTGATTGCTTCCATGTTTTCTTAATAATGAATAAAGTTGCTATAAATTGAGCTACTTTTTGTGTGCTACTTTTAAGTTTTCAACATATTTGGGTAAATACCAAGTAAAACAAGTGCTACATTATATAGTAAGAGTGTGGTTAGCTTTGTAAGAAACTGACAAACTGTCTTCCAAAGAGATGGTCCTATTTTGCATTCCTACTGGCAATGAATGAGAGTTCCTATTGCCCCACATCCTTAGTAGCACTTGATGTTGTCAGTGTTCTGGACTTCGGCCATTCTAAAAGATGTGCAGTATTCTTCCATTGTTGCTTTAATTTGCATTTTCATTATGATATAAAATGTGGACAATACTTTAGATATTAAGGTTTTGTATTTGGGTTGGCCAAAAAGTTCATTTCCATAAGATGTTATGGAAAAACTTGAACAAACTTTATGACCAATAATTTATAAGATTATATACAAGAGGAAGCAGAGTGTTCAGGGATGGCTTCATGAGCATGAATCCCATGTAGCCATGAAGACCTTGTGCTTAGAAGGTTCTGCAGTGCGTTTAACACTCTGTTCTTGCTAACTTAAAATTACTATACATTTTTAACAAGGGGCTCAGCACTTTTGTTTTTACACTGGGATTTGCAAAACAGGTAGCCAAAATGATTCTTCACACTTGAAATGTTCCAGGGAGGCTTTAGCATTTTATAAGGATAATTCATAGAAAATGAAGAACCTGGTTCCTTTTCTTTTTTTTTTAATTTATTTTTAAACTTTACAATATTGTGTTAGTTTTGCCAAATATCAAAATGAATCCGCCACAGGTATACATGTGTTCCCCATCCTGAACCCTCCTCCTTCCTCCCTCCCCATACCCTCCCTCTGGGTCGTCCCAGTGCACCAGCCCCAAGCATCCAGTATCGTGCATCGAACCTGGACTGGCGACTCGTTTCATACATGATATTATACATGTTTCAATGCCATTCTCCCAAATCTCCCCACCCTCTCCCTCTCCCACAGAGTCCATAAGACTGATCTATACATCAGTGTCTCTTTTGCTGTCTCGTACACAGGGTTATTGTTACCATCTTTGGTTCCTTTTCTCCAAAAGGAAAAATCTTTCCTATCAGGAGAGATAATCTGTTGCTGTGATCTTTCACTTAGTTCTGAAGGATATACATTTTAAGTATCTCCATTTCATTGTTATGCACAATTGCTCAGTTATGTCTGACTTTGTGATCCATGGATTGTAACCCACCAAGCTCCTCTGTCCATTGGATTATCCTAGGATTAATACTGGAATGTGCTGCCATTTCCTCCTCCAGGGGATCTTCCCAACCCAGGGATCAAACTCATGGCTCCTGCAGCTCATGCATTGGCAGGCAGATTCTTTACCACTGAGCCACTCTCCATTATCCCATAAAAGGATAAGCTGGCTCTTCAAGTCAAACCACAGGAGCCCTCAACGCGAGATTCAAAACATCCCATTCAAAACATTGCTTCCCACATATGGGTCCATGGTTTTGAAATAAATTTACATTCTTATATATTTCCTATATGTGTTCTAAATCATTTAACCTAGAAAGAAATAATTGCAGTAAAACAAATACATAGAGAATTGATAATTCAAAGACATTCTCATTAGACTAAGTTAAGTTGGTACTATTTTAGCTTTAAGAGATATGTTTATAAGCAATTATTATCATATCTCTGAATGAGTCTTAGTCTTCTAATATACCCAAATTTAAAAGCTAGACTAGCTTATTCTTAGAGAATGGTAAGGACCAGTCAGGTGGTCTGGTATTCCCATCTCTTTTAGAATTTACCACAATTTATTGTGATCCAAACAGTCAAAGGCTTTGGCATAGTCAATAAAGCAGAAATAGATGTTTTTCTGAAACTCTCTTGCTTTTTCCATGATCCAGCGGATGTTGGCAATTTAATCTCTGGTGCCTCTGCCTTTTCTAAAACTAGCTTGAACATCTGGAAGTTCACAGTTCACATATTCCTGAAGCCTGGCTTGGAGAATTTTGAGCATTACTTTACTAGTGTGTGAGATGAGTGCAATTGTGCGGTAG
>NW_011491219.1:8440-12216 GCF_000754665.1 Bison bison bison | reverse complement strand
GAGAGTCCCTTGGACTGCAAGGAGATCCAACCAGTCCATTCTAAAGGAGGTCAGTCCTGGTGTTCTTTGGAAGGACTGATGCTAAAGCTGAAACTCCAGTACTTTGGCCACCTCATGCGAAGAGCTGATTCATTGGAAAAGACTCTGATGCTGGGAGGGATTGGGGGCAGGAGGAGAAGGGGACGACAGAGGATGAGATGGCTGGATGGCATCACCGTCTCTATGGACATGAGTTTGAGTGAACTCCGGGAGTTAGTGATGGACAGGGAGGCCTGGCGTGCCACAGTTCATTGGGGCACAAAGAACTGGACACTACTGAGTGACTGAACTGAACTGAACTGAACTGAACTGAAGGACCAGTCAGCTCAACCTCTAATTTGAGCCTGAATGGTGATTTATCAGTTGGTGACCTGGCTGTAATTGGAAAGGAAAGAGCATAAAATGTGTCCTAAGCTGGAAATCTATAGAAAAAGAGTTAAGCCTGGCTATAAAACTAAATGCTGTTATTTTTATATCATGCTTTAAATTATACTTTCATTAATTTCCCTTTATACTCTGCTATGCTTTTTTCTGTTAAAATTGTCTCATGTAGATGTTACTCTGGGTAATGAGTCCATAAAGATGAAAATTGAGATAAATAAAGATGCCCATTTAATGATGCTTATTGTCATTGAAAAGAATTAAAAAAACAAAGCACTAGTAATAAACGTATAGTGACGATGTTTGGCAGGAGTATTAAGTATTTAAATGAAATAATTTCAAATATAGAGTTCTTTTTTAATACAATCACATACAAAATGACTATTTCTATTTTAAAATACATAAAATTATATTTAAAAATGTATCATCAGATACGAAAATCATTGGTTCAAATGGCAGTATAAAAACAGACCAATCCCATTTGACTCTTGAACTCATTTTTCTCTGCATCCATGGTTGTGTGAGTTACATGTAAGTTGCATGAAAATAAGGTGCAGGGGGCATGTACTTAAATATGTGGGTGAGCATAAATGTCCATATGAAAGTATGGTTCATCATGGAACAAATATACAATAAAATATAATTTACAAGAATTTAAAAAATATTAATTATAGTTTCATGCTAGATTCCTGAAAAGTTATTATTCCTGAGATTGCATTTTGTCAACATGTTTGTTTCCTAGACTTAAAACTTGAGGAATGATGTAAAAAAAAAAAAATTACATAATTATTGACCCAGCAAGTCAATATTTTCCCTAGCTTGATTTGACGTGTATGTAACCATTCTGTTGTTGTTTCCATATAATTAAGATATGAATGTTATGGAAGACTTTGCTTTCCCCACAGCCTTTTTTAGGGCACCCTTGACCTCTTTGTTCCTCAGACTATAGATCAGCGGATTCAGCATGGGGATGACTATGGCGTAGAACACAGACGCCACTTTGTCTGTGCTCCTGGAATGGTGGGAGCCGGGCTGAAAGTACATGAAGGAACCCGTCCCATAAAAAATGAAGACAGCAGTGAGGTGGGAAGCACAGGTGGAAAAGGCCTTCTGATGTCCTCCAGATGAGCGCATCCTCAGAATGGTGACAAAGATAAACAGATAGGAGACCAGGATGACCAGGTTAGAAAAAAGGACATTGAAGCCAACCAGAAGAAATAAAACCATCTCACTTCTGTTGTTATCTGAGCATGAGAGAGCCAGGAGAGGAGTAGCATCACAGAAAAAGTGATCAATCACATTCGATCTACAGAAAGAGAGACTGAACGCATTCCAAGTGTGAACAGAGGCCACTAGAAAACCAAGGACGTAGGACCCTATGACCGTCCAGGCACACACCCTTGGTGTCATGATATTGGTGTAACGGAGTGGTTTACACACTGCCGCATGACGGTCATAGGCCATTAAGGCCAAGAGAAAAGTTTCCACAGAGAGAAAGCTACCAAAAAAATACAACTGAGCAGCACAAGCTTCGTAGGAAATGACCTTGTCTCCTGTGAGGAATCCAGCCATCACTTTGGGAGTGACGGCTGTGGAGTAACCAAAGTCCACCAGAGCGAGGTTGCTAAGGAAGAAGTACATGGGAGTGTGGAGACGAGAGTCCAGCAGGATCAGCGTGATCACCCCCAGGTTCCCAACCAGAGTGAGGAGGTAAATGAGCGTGAACACTAGAAAGAGTGGGATCTGCAGTTGTGGGTCATCAGTTATCCCGGCAAAAATGAACTCAGTCACGACTGTACTGTTCTTCATGGGGATTATTTAGGAACTATGAAAATGCACTGTATCAATAAAAAAGAAGATCTGGGTGATACCTGAGCTTAGAACCATAATTATGTTCAAGTTATACCTTATATCTGAATTTTCTAAATTAAATATAGGCATAACAACTAAAGCAATTTTTAAGTAATGTTAGAAATATAAAATGTTCTAGCTTAAAGGATTTGGATGATAATATAACCCAGTACCTCTATCCTCATAAATGATTGAAACTGAAGTACAGAAATGGAAGGAGACTTATATGAGATCATTGCAGAGATTTGTTAAAAATGAGATCCCTAGTGGTTCAGTGGTTAAGCCTCTGTGCTTCCAACATAGGGGGCATGGGTCTGATGCCTGGTTGCGAACTAAGATGTCACATGCTGCACAGTGTGGGCAAAAACTAATAAAAGAACAATAAATAAATTTAAAAATGAGATTTGTTAGTCTCCCAATTCAGATTTTTCTGACACAAAGAATATTCATGCAATAAAATAGGTTACTGTAATTTAATTCATTTCATTGTGATTACCACTCTTGTATCATGAGCAGTGCTATATTCTAGTAATACAAAGTTTAATATATCAAGTTCTAACTTTAATAGTCTCACAAGATAATAGGATACATAGAATGAGTAATTTCCACAAAGTTCAATACTGTAGAAATTCCCGTACAAGGAATAAAAAATCCAGAGAATAGAAGTTAACAAGTGTGAGTCCAGACTACGGACATCTAAATGCAAATTCTAGCTTTGCCTTGTGCTAGATAACTGACTTGGGGTATCGCTCACTCTCACTTGGTCATCAGTCTTCCCTTGAACTCAATATCAAACTGGAGTGATGGTGCAAACTGGCACTGCAGGGTTTTACACGTTAGACTAGGACAGAGTTATTGGTCTATGCATTGATTAGAAGGGTGGACGTTGTAATAGAGGAATTCCGGATAACTCTATAATGAAACATCCTAAATGCTCCCTCATGCATTTGCTTCTTTACCAAAAGCTTTTGACTCTCATATTCTGTCCTTACCTTCCTTTAATTTTTCAAACGATAATCCTGTTTCACTCAAGTTGTGCACAGTCCAGCTGTGCCAAGTGTTTTCTGAGTCATCTTGTGTATTAACTAGAGTGTCTGAGGTTCAGGTTCTCCATCTGTAAAATCGGTCTAACATTATTGCCCGACACTTAACAGAATTCAATTAATGTAGATATTCTTCCTGTTAGAAGATAGTGACAGATTCTATCTAGGGACCCAAGATGTAGGTGAGGTTAAAGAAAACTTCCATGTAAGAATGAAGTCTGGATTACTATGATGTCACCCATTTCCATTTTCTTTGCATTAAGCTTATTAATCTATACAACAGTTAATGATGGCTTAGAACAGGATGCTACTGAGGGAGGTAGTGAGAAGTTATGCAATTATAGATATATTTCAAAAGCAGAACTGATTAGATTTCATGATATGTTGAATGTAGGCATTAGGGAAAGAAGGAGCAATAATGACTCTACTTTTTGTATAATAACAGAAGAATGGTGTAGAAGA
>NW_011491219.1:4013-7140 GCF_000754665.1 Bison bison bison | reverse complement strand
CCCTGAATATTCATTGGAGGGACTGATGCTGAAGTTGAAGCTCCAATACTTTGGCCACCTGATGCAAAGAGCCGACTGATTAGAAAAGACCCTGTTGCTGGGAAAGATTGAGGGCAGGAAGAGTAGGGGATGACAGAGGACGAGATGGTTGGATGACATCACAGACTCAATGGACATGAGTTTGTGCAAGTTCTGGGAGCCAGTGAAGGACAGGGAAGCCTGGTATGCTGCAATCCATGGGGTCACAAAGAATTGGACACGACTGAGCAACTGAACAACAACAATTTAAACTTCATTTCCCATATAGAGCATCAATTCTGTAGAAGTAAACAAACTTAAATAATGAATTAAACTATGATAGTTAGAAACTACTGAGCACCTTCTATTTTCAGGGCACCACAAGCATGCTATGCCTCCATGGATTTATGCCCCAGCTATGTGAGATATTATCCCCTTTTCACCTAGGGGAAACTGAAGTTTACTGACAAAGAGTTATACACTGAGGTCCATAAAATTAGCGAGTTAGCAGAGTTGGTATTTGAAGTCATATCATTTTGAATCAAAGCCTGAGATTTTTTTTTTTTAAGATTTTTGTTAATGTGGATCATTTTTAAAGTCTTTACTGAATTTGTTACAATATTGCTCCTATTGTTTCTGTTCTGGTTTTTTGACCATGTGGCATGTGGAATCATAGCTCCCTGACCAGGGATCAAACCCACACCACTAAAATGTGAAATCATAACCACTGGACTGCCAGGAAAGTCCCAAGTCTGAGCTTTTCATCACTAAAAAATATTCTCCAAATCTTTTGTATATAATCTAAACTTTGTACCCCAGTCCTGAGCACAAAAAGTTACTCATTATATTGATTTATTCATGAATGAACTGATAATTATTGAGTTCATCAAACACAGGTAACATGGGAGGTGAAAGGCATGGTCTTGGGAATGAAACATATGATTAGCTAGTGAGAATTTGGCTAAGGCATTATCTTTCTGAAACCCAGCCAAATGATGAGAACTAGATCCACAATGTTCATAATCAAATTCCTCTCCTCATTCAAAAGAAAGAAAGAAAAAGGGAAAGGGAAAGGAATGAAAAGAAAAAAATATTTCTACATATAAAAGTTACATAAATAACATCAATTAATAAGCCTTGTAAAGTGATGAAATTTTTTTCAGTAAATCATCTAACATTCATTCTCCTCCAAGTACTAAGTGCTTGCAGTAGATCAGGTTGTGTGCTAATTCTAAGGGCCACGATGACATAGAAAAACATTCCCTGATCAGGAAGTGCAGAGGATCAAGCAAGATATATAAAATGATGAATGTTGATTTACCCTTTGGTCAATACGGCTAATAGTTGATCAGTCTGGGTGCCTAATGCCAGCAAACCACAAGAATGATCACTGGAGTCTAGGTCCCCTCACTCATGAAAATTGTTCCTTCTGGTGTGATTTTAACACCCATTCTCTTGGTGCATTTTTATGATTGTTCTGTTAGACTTGGTCCCCTTTATTTATCTCTATTTCTTCTCTTTTTCATTAATGGTGTTACATGCCCTCCAGATTTTAATAAATTTCAATTTGATACTCTCAAATATCTTGGGATTAGACAATGGAGCTAATATTTCCATACTTCAAAAGAAGAAACAAAAAGTGAGAAAAGTTGAATAACTTTTCAATTTCTACAAACCCTTGCATGGCAAAGCAGGGACTCAAGTCCCGTACATTCCTTTTACTTTTTTACAAGATAAATGCACATCCTCCTTAAGAATTTCTGTAGTGTTTGTGACACAGTCTCTTTTTAAAAGTCACAGACACATAATAACATTCAAAGTGTTCAATATTCATTTATGGATAAATCCAGATGAAAATAGGTGCACTGATATATTTTCCTGTTACCTTTGTCCCTAAAAATTTATACAGATTGCAGGTTTGATTGGAGTCTTACCTGGCTTCCTGGTCAATGAACAGGCAAATTCAACACTTTCACATATGAGCCTCAAATCCGAAGTTCAGTCTATAAAAGAAAAGATATATTCTACTGAGATGGTCTTCTCAGCCTTTGGTCAAAAGGGAAAAATTCTTCAGAGCATGGAAAGATTAAGGGAAAAACACTTAATGGCAGAGAAGTAGCTAACATGTCTTGTACGGTAAAAGCTGCTGATCTATCTTCTTAAATTAGTCACTTAATTGCTTTAAGCCATTATATATTCCTCTATAAAATGGAGATACTAGAAAGGTAACCCCAAACAATATCCTCCCTAAAAGACTACTGCTGTCATGAGAAAATAAGAGAATCCCCGTAGTGTCCTGAAAATGGTGATCATGCTAATCAAAGTCAGGATTATTTGACCTTGGTCATTATTCCAAGCTTCCTGTAAATCTGTTTGCAGAAATACCATCATATCTGTTAGATAACGATTGACAATCATTTGAATGAATGAATGGTCAAGGGGTCTAGCACTTGGTCTGTTACCTATAATATAAGGCCAGATGGAGCTATTAGAAACTGGAGGAGAGAGAGAAAGTTATACACTCACGGACTTCTCAGGGGACAAAGCCCTCATGAGAGCAATAACAGGTCCTCATCTCACTGCTGGAGAACAACTGATGAATGTGTCTCTAGGGATCCAACTCTTCTCGTTGAGGATAACCCTGAGTGTATTATTGTAATGTATATTAATTTTCTATGATAATGCTAAAATCAAGTTACGTCTTTACCTCTAGGTTCCAATATTGACATAAATATGGGGTGTAGGGACAGAGGTCTGTCATTAAGCCAAACGGGTCCCAGAAAGACGTGCATGAGTTTATTCATCAGAAACATTTGAACTATTGGTAAGAAATATTAATTCATTCAACTGTGTATTGGTCCCAAATGAGTTTAGTGGTAGTCCTGACCCTGGGTGTACATTCCATACAAAACAAACATGTTCTTAGTCTCATGTGCTTAAGTCTATTGGGGAAACAAACATGAAAGAAACTCACAGTGATATAAAATTATAACTAGAACAAGTTACCCTTCTGAGAGTTAACAGTAAAAATCTACCTTAAATTGTTAGGCCAGAAAGTTTTTCTCAGGAGAATGAACACCTCCGTCAACACATACAGGATGAATAGAGG
>NW_011491219.1:1475-1853 GCF_000754665.1 Bison bison bison | reverse complement strand
AAAATCCCTTATGATTATACAGTGGAAGTGAGAAATAGATTTAAGGGCCTAGATCTGATAGATAGAGTGCCTGATGAGCTATGGAACGAGGTTCGTGACATTGTACAGGAGACAGGGATCAAGACCATTCCCATGGAAAAGAAATGCAAAAAAGCAAAATGGCTGTCTGGGGAGGCCTTACAAATAGCTGTGAAAAGAAGAGAAGTGAAAAGCAAAGGAGAAAAGGAAAGATATAAACATCTGAATGCAGAGATCCAAAGAATAGCAAGAAGAAATAAGAAAGCCGTCTTCAGCGATCAATGCAAAGAAATAGAGGAAAACAACAGAATGGGAAAGACTAAAGATCTCTTCAAGAAAATCAGAGATACCAAAGGAACA
>NW_011491219.1:921-1375 GCF_000754665.1 Bison bison bison | reverse complement strand
TGTGTGGATCACAATAAACTGGAAAATTCTGAAAGAGATGGGAATACCAGACCACCTGATCTGCCTCTTGAGAAATTTGTATGCAGGTCAGAAAGCAACAGTTAGAACCGGACATGGAACAACAGACTGGTTCCAAATAGGAAAAGGAGTCGGTCAAGGCTGTATATTGTCACCCTGTTTATTTAACTTATATGCAGAGTACATCAGGAGAAAGGCTGGACTGGAAGAAGCACAAGCTGGAATCAAGATTGCCAGGAGAAGTATCAAGAACCTCAAATATGCAGATGACACCACTCTTATGGCAGAAAGTGAAGAGGAACTCAAAAGCCTCTTGATGAAAGTGAAAGTGGAGAGTGAAAAAGTTGGCTTAAAGCTCAACATTCAGAAAACAAAGATCATGGCATCCGGTCCCATCACTTCATGGGAAATAGATGGGGAAACAGTGGAAACAGTG
>NW_011491219.1:0-324 GCF_000754665.1 Bison bison bison | reverse complement strand
CCTGTCCATCACCAACTCCCAGAGTTTACTCAAACTCATGTCCATTGAGTCAGTGATGCCATCCAATCAGTCCTGAAAAGATCAGTCCTTGCAATGAATATTCAGGACTGATCTCCTTTAGGATGGACTGGTTGGATCTCTATGCAGTCCAAGGGACTCTCAAGAGTTTTCTCCAACACCACAGTTCAAAAGCATCAATTCTTCAGCACTCAGCTTTCTTTATAGTCCAACTCTCACATCCATACATGACCACTGGAAAAACCATAGCTTTGACTAGACAGACCTTTGTTAGCAAAGTAATGTCTCTGCTTTTTAATATGCTGT
>NW_011491218.1:11293-11930 GCF_000754665.1 Bison bison bison | reverse complement strand
CAATAGTTAAAAACATTTTTTAAAAAAGGTATCACAGGGAGATTTGTTCAATCAGATATTAAAATGAACTATAAGTCACAGGCATTAAAAAAGTTGACACTGACACAAGAATCAACAAATAGATCATTTGAACATACTAGATTGCCCTGAAACACACTTTATTATAAAAACAAATGCAACCCATTAAAAATCAATAACTTTGTAGTTATTAGTTATTATAGTGGAGAAATTTATTCCTTTAAAATATTATGAAAGAATATTATGAAAAATATTATGAAAAGAACTACTTGGAAATCACTTTAATATATCCTCACCTTAAATCAAATGCCAAGGTAAATTTCAGATAGATTAAATAAAGAGCTAAATGTAAAACTGCAGAAGTCATGAAAACTCTGAACATGTAGATGAATGTTTAACTTACCATAATGTTCAAGAATAGGACTTTATTAAGATTTCAGAGGACAAATATTAATCAAGGAGCTCTAAAATGGAGAACATTCTTGGATTGATCCTGGGCTTCCCTTGTGGCTCAGCTGGTAAAGAATTCACCTGCAATGCAGGGGACCTGGGTTTGATCCCTTGGTTGAGAAGATCCCCTGGAGAAGGGAAAGGCTGCCCACTCCAGTATTTTGGCCTG
>NW_011491218.1:8743-11193 GCF_000754665.1 Bison bison bison | reverse complement strand
CCCATTACTAGTACAGCAACATGAGCCTAAGTGCAACTGGGCTATAGATAGATCAAGGCCAGATCAATAGTTAGACTTCATATATAAATTCACTATGTCATATTCATATGACAGATTTCAGCAGTTCAGTGCCTCAATCCTTAACAATTAATGAAGGATCTGATATAAGATCCTAATGCACAATCATATTCCCACCAATAAATATGAAATATTGAATTTCAGAGTTAAATATCTAACTGTCAGTTAGTGTGTGAAGAAAGTTTTTATAAGAGGATGAGATATGTCAAAAATCTACAGTGAGGTTTTTCTTTTTTGGTTCTTTTCTCAGGAGTATTATAGTTGCAGATAAAGCTATTTTCAAATAATAAGGATTTTAAAACACAAAGGCTCAACTGTACTATTTCATGAGGAATCCTGAGCAAGGATTCTATTTTGGGAAATGAGAACGGCAGGAAGGATCAAGGACATCTGTGATTACAATTGCTTCATATTGCTTAGAGGGGCTCAAGCGATTAAAATATCTGTTTGAAGAAAAGAAAATGCCATGACGTCTGTCTAAACAAAGAAAAAAGTAACAAAATATGATTTGTTGCTTTCTGAGAGTACAAATCCCTCAAGCTGAAATTCCATAGCTAATGCTTTCTTTGGAGGGTTTTGTGCTCTAAAAGGAACAGAAACCAGGGAGCAATGCTCCCTAGAAAAATAAGAGTGACCTGGGCATCCACCCAAAGCTGAGGTCCCTGTTCTAACATTCACCCCTACCCAGCTCTGTGATCTTAGGCAGATTACCTAACTTTTCTGAACATCACTTTTTCCATTTTTAAAGTACGGATTTAATATTCTCACCTCCAAGATTTGTCATGAGGAGCAACTGAAAGAATGACTGCAAAATGCTTTATAAATTCTAAAGTTCCACACCAATAAAACTTATGAACAACTTCATTCACTGAATGAAAACTGAATAGAGGAGAGCTGTTAATATAATAATAATTATACAATTATGTTGGGTAGGATGTACTGGTAGATTGGGATTGACATATAAACACTTCAATGTATAAAATAGATAACTAATGAGAACCTACTATGTAGCACAGGGAACTCTACTCAATGCTCTGTGTTGACCTAAGTGGGAAGAAAATTAAAAAAGAGGGGATATATGTATATGTATAACTGATTCATTTTATTGTATAACAGAAAATACCACAACATTGTAAAACAACTATATTCCAATAAAATTAATTATACAGTTATCATTTGCTAATCCCTTACTCTTTGCAGTCCCTGAATTCTCTAAGCACATTTTTCTCCAGGACAAGGACAAAGAGATGGAAATGATGAGAGAAGATGAGGTATAGGAGAAGAAAAAGGAATGATTCAATTTGTAGGTAATTGGCTATCCTGAGGAAGAAACCAAAATAAATGGAGCTGAAATGATAATCAAATGTATAACAGAAGAAAATTTTCCCGAGCTATAAAGAGTTTGCTGATTGAAAAGGTCCATTGTATTCCAGTTAAAGTTAATGAAAGTAGCACAACATCTAGGCTTATCCCGGTGGCATTTTTGAATTACAAGAACAAAGAAAAATGTATCCTACATACAGCTCAACAAAAACCAGGCAACTTACAAAGGAACAAAACCCAGTCTGGTCTCAGACTTCTGCTGTACAATCTTGAGCACTGGAAGAAAGTGAAGCAATGTCTACAGAGTTCTGAGGGAAAAAGGTTGTGACCTAAGTTTTCTTTACCAAGTCAAGATATCGTTCATGGATAAAAGTTACATTCCACCATGAAGAAGTAACAGCCATGAACTTTTATGCTCTGAACAACAGAACTGGAAAAATGTTAAAAATACAAGATGATCTAACAGTCTACCTGAAGCATATGCCAGAAACAATTGAAGGGTAATAAAATGAAATCAAATAATGAGTTTTAGAATTTTCTTGGGTTGATCAGGGCACAAGGCAATAATTAGTTAGAATATAAAATGAAAAGATGACTAATTTGAAAATTACATTTATTTATTTATTTTTTTTTTTTTCTCACCCACATTTGGGAGGGGTGGGTTTGGCTTTAGGGAGGCGTTTCTAGGGATTTGAATTTCTTCTACTTGGTTTTGGTTTCTGTGCCAGCCATAGAGGCTCTTGGTACTTTTAAGATTGTTGTGCAGTACATGAGCAAATACTTATAACTGGCCAAACACTTGTATAACAGCTCTAATAAAAGGTGTGTGTGTGTGTAAGAGGGAGAGAGAGGGGGAGAGAGAGGGAGAGAGAGGGATTTTTCTGGGCTGATGAGAATATTTTCAGTTCCAATTGATGTATAGAGGTGCTTTGTTGTTGTTGTTCAGTCCCCAAGTGGTGTCTGACTCTGCAGCTCAATGAATTGCAGCATGCCATCTAAATTTTCAAGATTAATACAAAAACTTATTTCCTTTTTATGTGATCACTTTT
>NW_011491218.1:3894-6302 GCF_000754665.1 Bison bison bison | reverse complement strand
TCATCTGTTGGAGGACACTTAGGGTGCTTCCATGTCTTGGCTATTGTAAATAGTGCTGCAATGAACATTCAGGTGCATGTGTCTTTTCAAATTATAGTTTTCTCCAGATATATGCCCAGGAGTATGTTTACTAGATCAAATGGTGTGTGTATGCTAAGTCACTTCAGTTGTGTCTGACTCTTCAAATCTTATGGACTGAAGCCCATCAGGCTCCTCTGTCCATGGGATTTTCCAGGCAAGAATACTGGAGTGGGTTGCCCTGCCTTACTCCAGGGAATCTTCCTGACCAAGGGATTGAACATTCATCTCTTATGTCTCCTGAATTGGCAGGAGGGGTCTTTATCATTGGTGCCACCTGGGAAGCCCAGTTCATATGGCAGTTTTATTTAATTTATTTGAGGAAACCTCCATACTTTTTCGTAGTGGATATCCCAGTATGCGTCCTTAGCAACAGTGTACAAGGGTTCACTTTTCTCCACATCCTCTTAAACATTTATTTGTAGACTTTTTGATGATGGCCATTCTGAGAGGTGTAAGGTGATACCTCAATGTACTTTTGGTTTGCATTTCTCTAATAATTAGCAATGCTGAGCATCTTTTCACGTGCCTGTTGGCCATCTGTATGTATTCTTTGGAGCGACTTTCAAGTATATAGTCTGGTCTTCTTAACTATGGTCATCACTCTGTACATTAGATCCCCAGAACTTTAATTTACATAGAAATCACTTGGAGATGTTGTTAAAAAGCAGGTTTTGACACAGTAGATGTGAAGCAGAGCACAAGGCTCTGCCTTTCTAATGCACTCTCAGGTGGTACAGATACTTCTGGTCTATTGACCGTTGGTAGAGTAAGATGGCACCAGTACACTGCATGACTGTCAAAATAGTTTCTTCCTAAAACACACACACACACACACACACACTCACACACATATTAGTTATTATAATGTGGTAAGTTGTATGAAGAGAAAACAGGAGACCCTATAGTTCAATTAAGCAAAAAGTCAACACCAATAATATAGAAATGTGTGGAAAGATATTTAAGTATTTAAAATATACCATCTAAGCAGACAGATATGTAAAGTTAATTCCCATACCATAAATTCTGTAAATGTTGTATTTTTTAAACTGTGTCAAGGGTCTGCTTTACCTACTGAGAGTATGAGTGACAGGAAAAGCATGGCTTTTCTTCATTAGTGGAAATCATGGGCAAGCACTGTTAAATGATGTCCAGTGGGACCCTGATGTTCAGATTGGATACTTGACACTATTACTGCCTTCAGTTTAGTAAGATTCCTTAAGAGGACAAGAGGGCGTATTACTGAAATTAATCACATTTACAATAGATTAATAAAACTGACTTAACTGAATCTATAAAGAGACTCTCCCAATCAAAACTGGATAGAAAGCACAGTTATTTTTTTAAAGGAACTATGCATGTATATTTGATGATTCTCTGAGCTCTTAAAGCCATGAAATTGTGACTATTATTATTCATTGAATCTACATTCTGAGAGCTATGCCACGTTTCAGTGTAATTTCCGTTGCCTTTCTGCTAAAGTTACCATTTCTAGTCAGGCCAATTTTAAATTAACTACAATCAAGATTCTATTCTCTTCCTTCTTTCACGTGACCACCTTTTAAGCTTGCTTGGCTCACCATTCTTGCTGTGATAAAGATGTGAGACTCCAGTCTTCATTTTGAGATCTAATCTCAAATTCACTCTTTGATTTGCAAAACCACTTTTGAACTTTTCTTTCTGAAAATTAGAGAATCTTTTATTGGTCTCATTTTTCAAATGCTCTTCCTTTATCATTTTATACTGTTCAGATATGGGGGAAAAAGAGATAGCTCCTCATTTAACTATATTTAGAGACTGACATAATTTATCGTATTTATTCTCAAGTCTAGTAATTTTTGTCTTGAATAAAGTATTATACTGTACATGTCATGGGATATTTCAGGCTAGATTTTAGTGTTAGGTAAGTTATAAATTCTTTACTCTTCCCTCAGTTTGTATATGCCTAAGAAAGGCAAGCAAAATTCTGTCTCCATCAAAGAACATAACATTGTCCTTGTCTTCCCCTAATGATCATTTAATGGTACCTATCCAAGACTTCCACTAACATAGAAAGGTAATGCTCTTCTACTATTCATATACTCAGTGGGAAAAATAAACTTTGGACACAGTTTGAAAGACATAGCATTTTTTGAGAATTAGCTTTACCAATTGCCTACTTAGATGAAAGTGAAAGTGATAGTGAAGTCACTCAGTCATGTCCGACTCTTTGCGACCCCATGGACTGTAGTCTACCAGGCTTCTCAGTCCATGGGATTTTCCCAGGCAAGAGTACTGGAGTGTGTTGCCATTCCCTTCTCCAGGGGATCTTCCTGACCCAGGGATTGAAC
>NW_011491218.1:0-272 GCF_000754665.1 Bison bison bison | reverse complement strand
AAACGAACAGACATCATTTTGTCATTTTTGAGATTGCATCCAAGTACTGCATTTTGGACTCTTTTGTTGACTGTGATGGCTACTCTATTTCTTCTAACGGATTCTTGCCCACAGTAGTAGATATAATGGTCATCTGAGTTAAATTCACCCATTCCAGTCCATTTCCATCCCAAGATGGATGGGTCATAGTGGAGAGTTCTGACAAAATGTGGTCCACTGGAGAAGGGAATGGCAAACCACTTCAGTATTCCTGCCTTGAGAACACCATGAAC
>NW_011491217.1:82289-82611 GCF_000754665.1 Bison bison bison | reverse complement strand
AAAGCATTCCAACTTTATGTCCATGAAAGAGAGGGAATAGCCTTGGGAGTGTTAACTCAAAGGTTGGGATATGAGCACCAGCCTGTAGCTTACTTATCCAAGAGGCTCAATCCAACTTCCCGAGGTTGGCCCCCCTGCCTTCAAAATCTTGCAGCTATTGCAATCATGGTAGGAGATGCTTTAAAACTCTCCTTTGGGGGCAAACTAACTATTTTTACCAGCCACCATGTAAAACAACTCCTAGATGGGAGAGGCCATTTATGGATGTCTGATCAAAGAATCCTCAGATATCAAGTAATGCTGATGGAAAATCCAGGCCTCA
>NW_011491217.1:81638-82189 GCF_000754665.1 Bison bison bison | reverse complement strand
AAGGAGGCCAAGGCCCAGGAGAAGGAGAGAAAGAAAGAGACAAGGCATGCCCAGATGCTGGCCGCCCTCCAGAGAAGCCCTATGGCAAACCCTGAGTCCTTGAGGGACAAGGCACGAGACAGATGCCTGATCTGTAGACAGGCGGGGCATTGGGCCAAAGAGTGTCCAAACCGTGACAAGTCTCCTAGAACGGCTTGCCACAAATGCCATCTACTCGGACATTGGGTGGCACTCTGCTCTCGGGACCCAAGAGCCTCAAGGTCAAGCGCCAAGCCTACCCTCACGATGGTTCAAGAAGACTGAAGCGGCCTGCTCCAGCCAGCCCGCCTGTCACAGATAACCATCACGGGGCTGGAGCCAAGGGTGCAACTGGATGTGGCAGGTAGGTCTGAGAATTTCTTGGTTGACACAGGGGCTACCTACTCTGTCTTGATCTCCTACTCCGGAGCCTTCTCCTCCCAAACCTGTACCATTTTGGGTGCTACAGGAAAAGCAACTACTAAAAGATTCACCCAAGCACTTACTTGTTACTGGGATGGACAAATATTTTT
>NW_011491217.1:81030-81538 GCF_000754665.1 Bison bison bison | reverse complement strand
CGGTCTTTGAAAGGTTGTCACGCCTCAACCTGTTCAGGGATCCTCTAGTCCCAGGGGTCCCAGGAGGCCGTCACGCCTCGACCTGCCTGGGGATTCGATCTCTAGGAAGCTGTCACGCCTCAGCCTGCCTGGGGATCTGCACCCTGACCCGGGGACGCCTGGCTCTCAGGTTGCAACAGTTCTGGGTAGGATAAGCTTCAGAAAGACTCACCGCTAAGGAAGTCCACCCATGGAAACATAAAGAAGCCTATTACTTGTGGGACTGTGCCCAGTCTCAGCAATAACTCAGGAGCCCAATGAGAACCCCATTGCCTTTCTGGAGAGGCTAAAAGAGGCACTCCAAAAGTTTACCAATCTGGACCTAGACTCTTACGAGGGCCGGGTGATTGTAAAGGACAAATTCCTGTCTCAATGTGCATCAGATATCAGAATTAAGTTACAGCAACTACAACAGCAGGACCCTGCTGCCTCTTTAGATGAGATGGTCCAGACAGCCACCAATACCTTT
>NW_011491217.1:80333-80930 GCF_000754665.1 Bison bison bison | reverse complement strand
GTGCAACTGGATGTGGCAGGTAGGTCTGAGAATTTCTTGGTTGACACAGGGGCTACCTACTCTGTCTTGATCTCCTACTCCGGAGCCTTCTCCTCCCAAACCTGTACCATTTTGGGTGCTACAGGAAAAGCAACTACTAAAAGATTCACCCAAGCACTTACTTGTTACTGGGATGGACAAATATTTTTCCACCAGTTTCTGCTGGTCCCTGAGTGTCCTACCCCCTCATTGGGAAGAGATATACTCACTAAACTGGGGACGACCCTTGTGATGGGAAGTTTTTCAGCCCCTAGAGCTCTACAGCTCCTGGTTACTACTGAAGAACCCATTACACCTTCAATAGAGAGGGACCAAAAACTATGGGAAGACAAAATTAACCCCCAGGTGTGGGATCAGGGACCACCAAGCTGAACCAGTCATCATTGTCCTCTGAGATCCCACTCGGTTTCCTAACCGGAAACAATATCATCTCAAAAGAGAGGCTCGGGACTTACCTGGGAGTTCAGATTACACACGGGTCCAGGAGGTTGTCCTCTGATCGGGTACAAGGAATCCTCCAGTTGCCCTCCCCCACGACTCGAAAACAATTGCGAGCTT
>NW_011491217.1:67995-80036 GCF_000754665.1 Bison bison bison | reverse complement strand
AGGCCTCACTATATCCCCTTGTGAGGTTCTTAACCCAGCCACCCTCCTACCTACCCCCGAGGGCTCTCTCCCGTTTCATCTTGTCTAGAAACCTTGGACCACTAGACAAAACCCCGAGAGGGATTGTCAGAAGATCCTCTGACCAATCCTGAGGAAATCTGGTACACTGATGGAAGCAGCTTTGTCTTGGATGGTAAAAGAAGAGCCGGGTATGCAGTAGTCTCCAATTTTGAGACCATAGAGGCTAAGCCTCTGCCCTGACTCGAGCTTAAGAGCTGGGAAAAGGAAAAAGAATTGCCATTTACACTGACTCCAAGTATGCCTTTCTGGTGCTACATGCACATGTGGCTGTTTGGAAAAAAAGGGGCCACTTGACCACCCAAGGGTCCCCAATCAAATATGGTGATCAGATTCTTTGACTCTTGGAGGCAGTCCATCTGCCCACTGAGGTTTCATTCTCCCACTGTAAAGGACACCAAAAAGGGAATATGGGATTGGCACGAGGGAACCAAGCAGCTGATCAGGCAGCTAGGAGAGCAGCATTACAGAACCATGACCTAATAGGGATTGCCACCTTAGTTCCACAGACTAATTTGCCAAAAACTCCTTCATATACTGGAGGTGAAACTCTTAAAGCTAAGAGCGAGGGCTTTCAAGAAGATCATATGGGGTGGTTCCAAAAGGAGGGACTCCTTTTTCTTCCTGGAAACCTCCAATGGAAGTTGGTTAACTACTTACATGCCACTACTCATTTAGGAGAAAAGGCCCTCCAAAGATTACTAGAAAGGTCCTTCAGAGGAACAGGCCTCCAAACAACTATAAGACAGGTGGTCTCCTCTTGTCCCACTTGCCAGCTAAATAACCCCCAAGGAGCTTGAAGACCCCAGCTGGCCCAGCCCATCCAACAACGTGGCGCCTACCCAGGAGAGGACTGGCAGATGGACTTCAACCAGATGCAAGTTTCTCAAGGGTATAACTACCTATTAGTCATGATAGATATATTCACAGGATGGATTGAAGGCTTTCCCACCTGGACTGAGAAGGCTGAGGAGGTGGTAAAAAAACTGCTCCATGAAATCATTCCAAGATTTGGTCTGCCCAGGTCATTACAAAGTGACAATGGGACATCATTTACTTCTAAGGTCACCCAAGGAGTCTCGAAAGCATTGGGTATTACTTATTATCTCCATTGTGCCTGAAGGCCTCAATCTTCAGGAAAAGTAGGAAGAGCCAATCAATTCTTAAAATCAGTGATAAAAAAGATAATCCAAGAGACCTCCCTGGGATGGAAGGAGGCTTTACCAATAGCTCTCCTCTGTACCCGCATTGCCCCTAAGGAACAGGTTGGTCTTAGTCCTTATGAGATGCTATATGGGAGACCTTTTGTTTATGTCAATGACCTCTTCCTAGATCCAGAGGTTCAGACCCTCCAGTCTTATAGCATGGCCATTGGGCAATTCCAACAGGATATACGCTTGTGGGGTATGAACCAGGACCCAAAAGATTCTAAAGAGTCACCACTATATGCTCCAGGGACTCAAGTCCTAATTAAAGTCTGGAAAGATGAGTCCCCAAAGGCTCAACTCCAGCCCACATGGAAGGGCCCCCACCCTGTAATACTTTCTACCCCCACAGCAGTCAAGGTACCAGGACATGACTCCTGGATTCACTACTCATGAGTCAAGCATGAAGAAAACAGAAGAGGACACTCGATACACCTGTGAGCCCCTGGGAGATCTCAAATACCTATTCAGAACTACCAATGAGTGCCATTCTAATGAACACCCCCAAAATCTGGTTTCTGGGGATAAGATTTCTCAGGATAACTCTAAGGAGCCAACACAGCTTGACAGAGACTGTACTCCAAAACAGACAGGAGATAGATCTTCTGATCCCTGAATAAGGAGGGACTTGAGCCATCCTGGCCATGTGAATTTAAAATTGACCAATGTCCCTTCTAGTCCTTGTTATGCTATATTGATGATGCTTATGAGTATTCTATGCACTGTCAATTGTCTAACCTTTTAACAAAACAATTGTTTTGTCTCTGCCCAGGTCAACCAGCTACAACATGCAGTGCCAGTTCAACAAAGATATAAAACTACAGCTGACCACGGAAAATATCACACACCCTTGGACACTGCTATAAGGACTCTGAGGATTGAGACTACCAAGAGGGGGAGGCCCAATACCCCTCGCCATCCCAGTTCAGCAGGAAGTAGCCAGAAAGACCTCAACACCCCTATTCCCAAAGAATTGGGCCTCCCATCTCTTGAGGGGGGAATGTTAGGTAGGTAGAATAGGGAAAAGGAGTCCAAAATGGTGGTGGCTAAAAGACAACGAAGGTCCAAGGACCAGAGCGAAGACTTCAGGCAGAACAAACAGAACAAACAGCACTCCTGGCTAAGCCCAATTTGCATAGGGCAGGCCCAGGTGGAGGGAAAAACATATAAAAGGAGGAGCCAAAGCGCTTTCTCTCGTACTTTCTCTCCCGCATGCGCGCACGCTCTCTCTCTCTCTCTCTCTCTCCCTCTCTCCCCCTCTCTCTCTCTCTCTCTCCCTCCCCCTACGCACTCCTCCACTCTCTTCTCTTCGAGTCTTGGATTCTCCTGCTATCTTCTAAATAAAATGGAGCTGTAACACTGATTTGCCTAAGAGCTGTAACATGGTTTGTCCAAGACCCGAGAGCCGTGATGCGCCGAGGGCTTTAATGTCCATTGCTCCAAATCTTTGTTGTGATGAGACAAAGAACCGAGGAACATACACTCGTGTGACATTTTTAAGCCACTTACTAATACCTACAACCAGGACCCTGCCCCCTCTTTGGCAACATCACTCTACGCCGCTTATTATTAAAAGACTTTTAATGAACCTAACAGGACCAGATGACTCGCTCCTTTGTCATTACTTCTGTTATTGCCTAACATGGTTCTATGACAATGAATGTTTACCAGTGAAAGCACCCTAAACTGCTCTTATGGAGGACTAGGGGAGGAAATCAGTGACCTACATTCACTCAGAGCAATAAGAGGATGAAGCTTATGGCTGTTTCACCAGGTTCGCAGTCTCAGGACACAGACTTGGATTGATTTACATCATGATGTATATTCCCATCTGCAGTGGACAATCCAGCAATGAGTTAAGATTACAACCCCTTAATCCTATCCAGCACTTGTCACCCAGCACTGCATACCTTGGGGACACCCAACTCCAGTCGGGGTGTCCCTGCCTCAACCTGCCTAGGGATCTTGTCCTTGGAAGGTTGTCACCCCTCAACCTGTCCAGGGATCAGCCAGTCCAGGGGTCCCAGGAAGTCAACATGCCTCGACCTGTCCAGGGACCCAATTCTTGGGGGTCCTGCCTCAACCTGCTTTGGGATTCAATCTCCAGGAAGCTGCATGCCCCAGCCTTACTGGGGATCTGCACCCTGATCCAGGGACGCCTGGATCTCAGGTTGCAACAGTACTGGGTAGGATAAGCTTCAAAAAAACTCACCCCTAAAGAAGTCCACCCATAGAAATAGAAGGAGGCCTATTAGTTTTTGTTTTCTTTTTCCTCCCTGTCATTACTGTCTTTCAGATGGAAAATAACCAATCTACTTCAGCACAGATGCCCTTGAGATTAATCCCTGATAACTGGAAACTGTTCAATCCTCTAACCCCAAGGAGAAGTTGCTTAAATTTCTTTTGTGTCACTGCATGGTCATGATATCCTCTGAGGGACAAGGAACACTGGCCTGAGGATGGGAGTTTGAATTACAATACCATCCTGCAGCTAGATTTAGTCTGCAAAAGATAAGGGAAGTGGACAGAGATTCCCTATGTCCAAATTTTCTTCCAGCTAAGAGATATGAAGGAACTCTGTCTTAAGTATGGGATTGTTCCACGTCCTAAAAGTGAGCCTACTAGGCAAATGGTGTTAGGCACACACAAGCAAGAGAAGCAAGCACCCTGTGAAGGCTCACCTCCCATGTCTCCTGAGTTGCCTGATTCTCCTTCCTTGTACTCAAAGATGCCCACGTATCCGAGAGCACCCCCTCTACAAAAGCCAACTCAAGTATGGAGGAGACTTTGGACCAACCCAGGTCCATAAGCCCTTCTCCCTCTTAGAACTAAGACAGATCAAACAAGATCTGGAAAGCTATACAGATGACCCAGGCAAATATATAGATATTCCAACACATTATGTTGACCTTTGACTTGACGTGGAAGGACATCATGGTCATATTTAGTCAAACTTTATCTGACCCTGAACATGCTAGGGTATTAAAGGAAGCTCAAATGTATGCTATGGGGTTTCCCAGTAGGGGAAAACTGTGGTCCCCTCCTCAGATCTTAATTGGAATTATAATGACCCTAAACACATCTGGGAAAGAGATCGTTTCCTGATCTGTGTAAAGGCAGGACTAAAAGCATCCCAGCAAGAAGTAATCAGCTATGTCTGGGTCTCAGCAATAACTCAGGAGCCCAAAAAGATCCCCATTGCCTTTCTGGAAAGGCTAAAAGAGGCCCTCCAAAAATTTACCAATCTGAACTTAGACTCTTATGAGGGACAGGTGATTTTAAAGGATAAATTCCTGTCTTAAAGTTCATCAGGCATCAGGATAGAGTTACAACAGCTACAGCAGCAGGACCCTGCTGCCTCTTTAGATGTGATGGTCCAGACAGCCACCAATATGTTTTACAATGGAGAACAGGAGAGGGAATCCAAGGCCCAGGAGAGGGAGGAAAGGAAAGAGACAAGGCATGCCCAGATGCTGGCCACCCTCCAGGGAAGCACTATGACAAACCCCAAGTCCTTGAAGGACAAGGCACAATGCAAATGCCCAATCTGCAGATAGGCAGGACCAAAGAGGGTCCAAACCGTGACAAGTATCCTAAAACAGCTTGTGACAAATGCCATCAATTGGGACATTGGATGGCACTCTGCCCTCAGAAGCCAAGAGCCTCAAGGTCAAGCACCAAGTCTTCCCTCACGATGGTTCAGCAGGACTGAACAGGCCCACTCCAGCCAGCCTGCCTGTCACAGATAACCATCATTGGGCTGGAACTAAGGGTGCAAATGTATGTAGCAGGTAGGCTCGAGAATTTCTTGATTGACAGAGGGGATACCTACTCTGTCCTGACCTCCTACTCTGAAGCCTTCTCCTCCCAAACCTGTCTCATTTTAGGTGATACAGGAAAAAAAAATTACAAAAAGATTCACTTTGTTGCTTGGATGGACAAATATTTTCCCAGAAGTTTCTGGTGTTCCTTGAGTGTCCTACTCCCTTAGAGGGAAGAGATCTCTCCCTGCCTTTGGAATCTTGAAGCTACTGCAGTCCTTATAGAGGATGTTTTAAAACTATCTTCTGGGGAAAAACTATTTTTACCAGCTACCAAGTGAAACAGTTCCTGAATGGGAGAGGCCATTTGTGGATGTCTGGTCAAAGGATCCTCTGATATCAAGTAGTGCTGATGGAAAATCCAGACTTGACTATATCCCCTTCTGAGGTTCTTAACCCAACTACCCTCCTGCCTACACCCGAGGGCTCTCTCCTCTTCTGCTGTTGCCAAGAAACCTTGGGCCAATGTACAAAACCCTGGGAGGGATTGTCAGAAGATCCTATGACCAATCCTGAGGAAATCTGGTACATTGATGGAGGCAGCTTTGTTTTGGATGGATAAAGAGACGGATATGCAGTAGCCTCCAATTTTGAGACCATAGAGGCTAAACCTTTGCCACCAGGTACTTCAGCCCAATTTGCTGAGATCATAGCCCTGACTTGAGCTTTAGAGCTTGGAAAAGGAAAAACAGTAGCCATTTACACTGACTCCAAGTATGCCTTTCTGGTGCTACATGCACATGCAGTTATTTGGGGAAAAAAGAGGACACTTGACCACCCGAGGGCGCCCAATCAAAAATGATGATCAAATCCTTAGGCTTTTGGAGGCACTTCATCTGACTACTGAAGTTTCAGTCTCCCATTGTGAAGGACACAAAAAAGGGAACATGGAAGTGGCATGAGGGAACCAAGCAGCCAATCAGGCAGCTAAGAGAGCATCATTGCAGAACAATGACCTAATAGGGGTTGCCACCTTAGTTCCACAGATGAGTTTGCCAGAAACTCCTTCATATATTTAAGATGAGACTCTTAAAACTAGGAGTGAGGGCTTTCAAGAAGATCATATGGGGTTGTTCCACAAGGAGGGACTCCTTTATCTGCCTGGGAATCTCCAGTGGAAGTTGGTTAACTCCATACACACCACCACTCATTTAAGGGAGAAGGCCCTCCCAAAGATTACTAGAAAGGTCCTTCAGAGGAACAGTCTCCAAATGAATATGAGGCAACTGGTCTCCTCTTGTCCCACTTGCCAAGTAAACAACCCCCAAGGAGCTCAAAGACCCCAGCTTGCCCATCCCATCCAATGAAATGGGACCTATCCAGGAGAGGACTGGCAGATGGACTTCAACCAGATGCAAGTTTCTCAAGGGTATAAATATCTATTAGTCGTGAAACATACATTCATAGGATGGATTAAAGGCTTTCCCACCCCGATTGAGAAGGCTGAGGAGGTGGTAAAAAACAAAAACAAAAAACTGCCCCATAAAATCATTCCAAGACTTGGTCTGCCCAGGTCATTACAAAGTGACAATGAGACATCATTTACTTTTAAGGTCATCCAAGAGGTCTCTAAAGTATTGGGCATTACTTATTATCTCCATTGTTCCTGGAGGCCTTAAGGAAAAGTAGTCTTAAGGAAAAGTATAGAGAGCCAAGCAATTCTTAAAATAAGCAATAAAGAAGATAACCCAGGAGACCTCCCTGGGATGGAAGGAAGCTTTACCAATAGCTCTCCTCCACACCCATATTGCCTCTAAGAAACAGGTTGGTCTTAGTCCTTCTGAAATGCTATATGGAAGACCTTTTGTTTATGTCAATGACCTCTTCCTAGATCCAGAGTCTCAGACCCTCTGATCTTATAGCATGGCCATTGGGCAATTCCAACAGAATATACATTTGATAGGTGTCAACCAGGACCCAAAAGATTCTAAAGAGCCACCATTATATGCTCCAGGGACTCAAGTCCTAATTAAAGTCTGGAAAGATGGGTCCCCAAAGGCTCAACTCCAGCCCACAAGGGAGGGCCCCTACCCTGTAATACTTTCTACACCCATAGCAGTCAAGGTACCAGGATACGACTCCTAGATTCACTACTCATGAGTCAAGTCATAGGAGAAAACAGAAGAGGATACTCAATATACCTGTGAGTCCCTGGGAGATCTCAGATGCCTATTCAGAACAACAAATGAGTGCCATTCTAATGAACACACCCAAAATTAAGTTTCTAGTGGTAATATTTATCAGGACAGCTCTAAAAATCTAACACAGTTTGGCAGGGGTTGCACTCCAAAATAGACAGGAAAGAGATCTGATACCTGAACAAGGAGGGACTTGAGCCATCTTGAATGAGACATGTTGTTTCTGGGTAAATACCTCCAGTTAAGTTTAAAAAAAGTCTCACAGTCCTCAAGAAAAACATTCCAGATCTTACAGAACCTCAAAAGAATGAGCTGGAGAGTTCTTGGGGGTGGAGACAATCTCTCTTTGGGGAATTCTTCTCCTGGCAAGGGAGAATTTGGAGTTGGCTAAGGCCATGGGGTCGCTGAGGGTCGGACACGACTGAGTGACTTCACTTTCACTTTTCACTTTCATGCATTGGAGAAGGAAATGGCAACCCACTCCAGTGTTCTTGCCTGGAGAATCCCAGGAACGGGGGAGCCTGGTGGGCTGCCATCTATGGGGTCGCACAGAGTCGGACACGACTGAAGTGACTTAGCAGCAGCAGCAGCAAGGCCCCTACTAATCCTTGGTATCACCATATTGATGCTGCTTATGATTGTTCCATGTATTGTCAATCGTCTAAGCTATTTTGCCTCTTCTCAGGCAACAAACTACAAAATGTAGTGCCAGTTTATCAAGAATATATGAAACTACAGCCAACCATGGAAAATATCACTCACACTTAGATGGACACTGCTCTAAGGACTCTGAGGTTTTAGACTAGCAAGAGGGGGAGGCCCAATGCTCCTTGCCATCCTAGTTCATCAGGAGGTAGCCAGATCTTGACGCCCCTATTCCCAAAGAATTGGGCCTTCCATCTCATGAGGGGGGAACATTAGGTAGTTAGAATAGGAAAACGGAGTCCACAATGGTGGTGGCTAAAAGACAAAGAAAAAAACCCACAAAAATGGAACAAAGAAAGGTCCAAGGACAGGAGTGAGAACCTCAGGTGAAACAAACAGCCCTCCTGGCTAGCCTGATTTACATAGGGCTGGTTCAGGGGGAGAAGAGGAAGGAAAAAAAAAAAAACATAAAAAGAGGAGCCAAAATTGAGCAGGGGGCTCACCTCTCTTCTCTTCATGTCTTTCAGGTTGGCCCACCCTCATGCCTCAAGGATGTATTTTCCTTTGCTTGCCAAATAAAACTGAGGTGTAACACTGGTCCATGTGTCACTTCAAATTTTTGCTGCGGCAAGACAGAACTGAGGAAACTACAAACTCCCCCAACAAAAGAATCTGAAGGAGGAGATAAAACATCATTACAAATTCTGCTTAACAAAAACATCCACTTTGACATGACAGTAGAAACCAGGTGGGGATCTTAGACTTCAGCCTCTACCCAGTGGTAATAAGATGACTCTTCTCCCCTCACTGGAGTTGCTTCAGGTAAAACCCAGTGAAATGTCAGGATTTCTATAAGTGCTTAATAATAGGGACAACCTCTCCTTCAGTGCCAGTGGAAGACAAGTGAGGAACAAAAATAAAATGTCGTTTCCCTCCTAGTCATGGAGATATTAGTGGAAGCTTGGAAGGGAGCCTAAATCACCACTCTTATCAGGCAGCAACAAGGATTCCCTCCCTCTCCCAGATGTCAGTGAAAGTCAAGAAGGAGAGCCTGGAATTTTTCTCCAAAATGAGGATAACTGGGGAGCACCTCCTTCACTTGTAACAATAGAGTCTGAATGTGCGTCTAATGGACACAATTTAATTACAAAGCGTTGCAAAGGGATTCGTTCAGTTCTGGAGGTGACCTTGGTTCTGGGCACCATCTGTGGCCTTGGTGCGAGACCTTGCATCTATAGCCTTGAGGGAAGACTTCACATAGTCTATTTCTGTTTTGCCAGTAAGTTCATTTAGATTCCACATATACGTTATACCACATGATATTTGTCTTTTGGAAGCCAGAATGTCCCTGGTTTACAATTCTCAGATGGTCCATAGCTTAGAGGTCTATTAGCTCATCTTGCCTGGGGAAAACAACCTGAGTTTTTATTTTAATGATGGTGCCTGTAATAGCAATTGCAGTACATTAACAATGTTATCAGTGACAGAACTTTTAGTTGTGTGACTCTGGTTGATTAGTACTCATTACCACAGGATTGAAGTCAGAGGGGACAAGAAAGAAATGAAGTTTTGGATGGAGGGATTAATCATACACTCAGGGAACTAGATTATAGGGGAACTCAATTTCAAGATGTTTATTTGAGAAGAAGACCCCAGTGATATTCAGTAGATATAAAGAGTATCTAAAATGCCATGGAAGGCATGCAAAATCAAATTTGAAAGACAGCCAGACTTAGGACATTGCCTAAGTCAAAAGTCACACCATGGCCACCATGCTGGCCATGACCTACTTAGAAAGCCATGTTCCATGACACCAATAGGATTATATGGTTCTGGAGAGCTAATTTGCTAGCATTCAGTATCTATGACAGTGGTCCTTTAGTGAGGGCAAATAATAATTAATATTGACAACTGCAGTAATTCAGAAACAAGAAAATCAACAATCATAAAGTAATGTGTATGCTTATGGCACTCCTCTAACAATATTACAATTACATATTTAATACTCAGAACAACTCTACAGAACATTTTTTATTTTGTCCCATTTCTTGAAAGAAACTGAGAAGTAGAGTTAATCAGCTTGTTAATTCCCCCCCCAAAAAAATCAGAATTGTCCATGCTTTTAGTGTTTGAGCAAAGAATTGAGAAGCTCTCATTTAGGATTATTTTCAATATTAAGTTAAATATACTTTCAAGGATCTTGGATTTATACACAGCTTGGTAGAACAAATTTTGTTGGTGGTCATGTCTGACTATGTGCGACCCCATAGACTGCAGAATGCCAGGCTAACCTGTCCCTCACCATCTCCCAGAGTTCACCCAGTTTCATGTCCATTGAACTGGTGATGCCATCCAACTGTCTCATCCTCTGTCCCCTTCTCCTTCTGCCTTCAATCTTTCTCAGCATCAGGATCTTTTCCAATGAGTTAGCTGTTCACATCAGGTAGAACAATAGGGGTCAGGAAATAAATCTTTTCCTAGTTGAGCGCAAAACTTCATCTATTAGTCATAGAGGTGGCAAGTATTAATTGTGCCAAAGTAGAAAAGAGTAAGCATGATGCTAGAATGTCAATGAATTGGAAGTGTATAGTCCTTTAGTTATTGGCTCAGAATTATAGTTCCAGCCAGGTCATGACTTAAGAAATAGAATTAGTATATGCATTTATTAATGTGAAATTCTTCACACATAGAGATATATTATTTTAAATGATTCCTGTGTAATACAGAAGTCATTGTTGAGATTTTAATAAGAAGGCAATAGGTAGAGTGGAGTAAAGGGCTTTATCAGTTCATCTTGAAGAAAGTTTCTGAGCACTTTCTCAAACTGTTATAATGGATTGGGTTTGGTGTAGTCACTATGTTGTGTTTGACTTTTGCTACCCCATGGACCTTAGCCACCAGGCTCCTCTGTCCATGAGATTTCCCAGACAAAAATACTGGAGTGGATTGCCATTTCCTTCTCTGAATGTTATATCAGTGTGCTATTTCAGCTTTGATGTTAAGGATCCCACATTTCATAGAAGGACATGACATTGCACCTAGTTGTAGCAAAGTTTGCAGGCACAAGGTGGATTCTTCAATACATTTAGGGGTTTAGAGTGTTTTTGAGAGCTAGACAATTTTAAACAGTGGGCCATAAGGCCACAGAAAATGTATTTCTTTATTCCTTGTGTGTACTATCAAATTAGCAACTTTAAACATCATGTCTCTTTTTAAAAGTTGAAGCTTTGTGTGTCCTAATATAAGCCTGTCTACAAAAAAGATGATGAGTTCTGTCTGATATAGGACATTTCTCTGAAATCAGGAATAGTGTCTGGAGCACTGCTGTTTTTCTAGTATCTCATAGCTCCCCTAGCAAAGCTGTCATACCTGCAAATGCAGGGTACTTTTAGGCTTTTGGAAGCTTTGATGGCATGATGCCTTGTAACTCATCTCCAGTACTTCCTTAATGACCACTCAAAACTGTAGGAGGAAATGATTCAGTGACATTATGTAGCTTGGAAACTAATACCAAAGACTGAGCTGCTTAGTGCTGCAAATCATGAAGGAGAGAAATATATTTATAAAATTATACATATAAATGTGGCCTTAATTGGGCCAAGAGAGAGAAAAAAAAAAAAAGCATGAACCCAATCTGATGTGTGAATAACTTTCACACTCAACTTTAAAGAGAGAACCCCTATTAGAGATTATTTACCATTATTTCAAATAGACACTTTTGGCAGTCTGGTAAAACCTGTGGACCCCTACTCAAAATGATGTTTTAATAGGCTTCAAATTAAATATCTAGGATTTTAAAGAAAAAATATTAAAATATATTAATATTCATTGATATTTAATATTACAAATTTAATATTAAATATACTTAATTTACAAGTTAAGAGCAATTTAATATCCAAAATAAGAGCAGTAAACTTGCTAAGAAAACTTGGAGACAGAAAGAGAAGTGAGTATCATATTACAAGTTCCAAGAGTTCATACATTTTACTTGATTGACAAACCAGAAATATATATTTGAAATTTAATCTGCAGATAAAAATAATGTGACTTAGATGATAACACTGACTTTGACAAGGAATGTAACTTTTTTTTTTTAAGGGAATTATAAAACTTAGTTTTTGCATAAGAAATTTTAATGACCATTATGTCATTAA
>NW_011491217.1:28502-67895 GCF_000754665.1 Bison bison bison | reverse complement strand
ATGTCATTAAAGGATATTGTGACTGTTTTAAGATCTGCAGATTTAAAACTTCATAAGGAATTGATCAAAATGCTCACATCAGTTCAGTTTAGTCACTCAGTCATATTTGACTCTTCTCAACCCAATGTACTGCAGCATGGCAGGCCTTCCTGCCATCACCAACTCCGTGAGTTTACTCAAACTCATGTCCATTGAGTCGGTGATGCCATCCAACCATCTCATCTTCTGTCGTCCCCTTCTCCTCCAGCCTTCAATCTTTCCCAGCATCAGGGTCTTCTCAAATGAGTCAGTTCTTCACACCAGGTGGCTAAAGTATTGGAGTTTCAGCTTCAACATCAGTCCTTCCAATGAACACCCAGGACTGATTTCCTTTAGGATGGACTGGTTGGATATCCTTACAGTCAAAGGGACTCTCAAGAGTTTTCTCCAACACCACAGTTCAAAGGCATCAATTCTTCAGTGCTCAGCTTTCTTCACAGTCTAACTTTCAAATCCATAAATGACTGAAAAAATCATAGCCTTGACTAGACGGACATTTGTTAGCAAAGTAATATCTCTGCTTTTTAACATGCTGTCTTCAGTTCAATTTGGTCACTCAGTCATGTCTCAATCTTTGTGACCCCATGGACTGCAGCACGCCAGGCCTCCTTGTCCAACATCAACTTCTGGAGTTCACCCAAACCCATGTCCATTGAGTCTGTGATGCCATGCAACCATCTCATCCTCTGTCATCCACTTCTCCACCTTCCTGCAATCTATCTCATCATCAGGGTCTTTTCAAATGAGTCAGCTCTTTGCATCAAGTGGCCAAAGTATTGGAGTTTCAGCTTCAACATCAGTCCTTCCAATGAACACCCACGACTGATCTCCTTTAGGATGGATTGGTTGGATCTCTTTGCAGTCCAAGGGACTCTCAAGAGTCTTCTCCAACACCACAGTTCAAAAGCATTAGTTCTTCAGTGCTCAGCTTTCTTTATAGTCCAAATCTCACATCCATACATGACCACTGGAAAAACCATAGTTTTTCTAGATGGACGTTTGTTGACAAAGTAATATCTCTGCTTTTTAATATGCTGTCTAAATTGGTCATAACTTTCCTTCCAAGGAGTAAGCATCTTTTAATTTCATGGCTGCAATCACCATCTGCAGTGATTTTGGAGCCCCCAAAAATAAAGCCAGCCACTGTTTCCACTGTTTCCCCATCTATTTGCCATGAAATGATGGGATGATGCCATGATCTTAGTTTTCTGAATGTTGAGCTTTAAGCCAACTTTTTCACTCTCCTCATTCACTTTCATCAAGATGCTCTTTAGTTCTTCACATTCTGCCATAAGGGTGGTGTCATTTGCATATCTTAAGTTATTGATATTTCTCCCTGCAATTTTGATTCCAACTGTGCTTCAGCCAGCCCGACATTTCTCATGATGTACTCTGCATATAAGTTAAATAAGCAGGGTGACAATACACAGCCTTGGCATACTCTTTTTCCTATTTGGAACCAGTCTGTTGTTCCATGTCCAGTTCTAATTGTTGCTTCCTGACCTGCATACAAGTTTTTCAGGAGGGAGGTCAGGTGGTCTGGTATTCCCATCTCTTTCAGAAATTTCCAGTTTATTGTGATCCATGCATTCACAGGTTTTGGCACAGTGAATAAAGCAGAAATAAATGTTTTTCTGGAACTCTCTTGCTTTTTCGATGATCCAGTGGATGTTGGCAATTTGATCTCTGGCTTTTCTGCCTTTTCTAAAACCAACTTGAATATCTGGAAGTTCACGGTTCACATATTGCTGAAGCCTGGATTGGAGAGTTTTGAGCAATACTTTACTAGCATTGGAGATGAGTGCAATCGTGTGGTAGTTTGAGCATTTTTTTGGCATTGTCTTCCTTGGGATTGAAATGAAAACTGACCTTTTCCAGTCCTGTGGCCACTGCTTAGTTTTCCAAATTTGCTAACATATTGAGTGCAGCACTTTCATAGCATCATCTATCAGGATTTGAAATAGCCAACTGGAATTCCCTCACCTCCACTAGCTTTGTTCATAGTGATGCTTCCCAAGGCTCACTTGACTTCACATTCCAGGATGGCTGATACTCGGTGAGTGTAAGTGATCACACCATCATGATTATCTAGGTGGTAAAGATCTTTTTTGTATAGTTCTTCTGTGTATTCTTGCCACCTCTTCTTAATAGCTTCTGTTCACATAGTTTAGAGAAAAATCCATATTTGCATCACATCTAGACATTTATTTTCAATATGAAAAATCTCAGTTCCTATATGGTGATGAATTACTTTTTATGTGATCTAGGATTGCCATAAGTTCTTCATAAAATGGCAATCTTTCTGCAAAAGTGTAGGAAGTCATAAAGCTCAATTTTTAAGCAATAAAATAAAGAGAGAATTTTGTCACTGGGATAGATTAAAGTTTTTGACTAAATGAACTTTCTTGCCAAAAGGGCTTACAATTCTTCAAATAATCTATTTTCCTAACAGAATAAATCATTGCATGTGACAAAATGCAGTTCCTCAGAAAGGATTTAGCTTTCTCCTCAAATTCATTCTCTTTGTAGAAATATATGTTGCAAGACAGCAGCCTTTCCAAATCTCAGATTTCTTGCAGAGAAAAGTATTAATACTCAGCAGTGTAAGTGTTTACAAGTGCTAGAAAGTTAGCAAATAGATTGGAGAAGATGTAAAAGGTATAGGTTTTAGGTGGATGTCAGTTTTTACTTTGAGTTAGAACTTTGAGTTTCAGAACTCATGGCACTGTTTGGTAACTGGAATTGTTCCTAGACCCTTAAGTTCCCTATTAGGCACAATATTATTAGTTCTGTTCAATTTAATGCAGAATTAGAGTAAATAAGGCATAGGGCAGGGCAGGACATATGATTTGAGGAATAAAAATTGTTTCTTATTGCTAATTTTGTAAACATAAATTCATGTTCTGAGATCCAACAAATGCTATATTCAACTGTATGTATTAGTCATAAACATGTTTGCATGTATTTGCAAAAGGCTATGTGACTTAAATTCACTTCTCAAAAGGGCTGACATAAAACTCTAAAACTAAAGTCCAGGTACTTCTGTGGTGTTCCTTCAAATGCAGAGGAGGCAGGGATGCAGAGGATGCAGGTTTGATCCCTCGTCCAGGAACTAAGATTGCACATGCCATGGAGCAACTAAGTCCATGTGCCACAGTTACTGAGCCCTCACTCTATAGCCTGAAAGTTGTAACCACTGAAGTCAGCCCTCCCCAGAACCCATGTTCCGCAAGAGAAGTCACTGCAATGAGAAGCCTGCACACCACAACTAAAGAGTAGCCCCTACTTGCCACAACTCGAGAAAGCCTGTGAGCAGCAACAAAGATGTAGCTCAGCTAAAAATAAATAAATAATAAAACTAAAGTTCAGAAAAACAGATTCCAGTTTTTTAAGGAATATCCACAGTGTTCGCCATAGTGGATGTACTAGTTTGCATTCCCACCAACAGTGTAAGAGGGTTCCCTTTTCTCCATACCCTCTCCAGCATTTATTGTTTGTAGACTTTTGGATAGCAGCCATTCTGACTGGCGTGGAATGGTACCTCACTGTGGTTTTGATTTGCATTTCTCTGATAATGAATGATGTTGAACATCTTTTCATGTGTTTGTTAGTCATCTGTATGTCTTCTTTGGTGAGATGTCTGGTTGGTTCTTTGGTCCATTTTTTGATTGGGTCATTTATTTTTCTGGAATTGAGCTGCAGGAGTTGCTTGTGTATTTTTGAGATTAATTCTTTGTCAGGTGCTTCATTTGCTATTATTTTCTCCCATTCTGAAGGCTGTCTTTTCATCTTGCTTATATTTTCCATTGTTGTGCAAAAGCTTTTAAGTTTAATTAGGTCCCATTTGTTTATTTTTGCTTTTATTTCCAATACTCTGGGAGGTGGTTCATAGAGGATCCTGCTGTGATTTATGTCAGAGAGTGTTTTGCCTATGTTCTCCTCTAGGAATTTTATAGTTTCTGGTCTTATGTTTACATCTTTAATACAATTTGAGTTTATTTCTGTGTATGGCATTAGAAAGTGTTCTAGTTTCTTTCTTTGCATGGAATTTCTTTTTCCAGCTCTTCACTTTCAGTCTGTATGTGTTCCTTGTTTTGAGGTGGGTCTTTTGTAGACAACATATATAGGGGTCTTGTTTTTGTATACATTCAGCCAGTCTTGACTTTTGGTTGGGGCATTCAACCCATTTACGTTTAAGGTAATTATTGATAAGTATGATCCCTTTGCCATTTACTTTGTTGTTTTGGGTTCAAGTTTATACACCCTTTCTGTGTTTTCTGTCTGGAGAATATCCTTTAGCATTTGTTGGAGAGCTAGTTTGGTGATGCTGAATTCTCTCAGCTTTTGCTTGTCTGTAAAGCTTTTGATTTCTCCTTCATATTTCAATGAGATCCTTGATGGATACAGTAACCTGGCTGTAGGTTTTTCTCTTTCATCATTTTAAGTTTGTCCTGCCATTCCCTTCTGGCCTGAAGAGTTTCTATTGAAAGATCAGCTGTTATCCTATGGGAATCCCCTTGGTGTTATTTGTTGTTTTTCCCTTGCTGCTTTTAATATTTGTTCTTTGTGTTTGACTAATATGTGTCTTGTGGTGTTGTGCCTTGGGTTTATCCTGTTTCAGACTTTCTGGGTTTCTTGGACTTGGGTGGCTATTTCTTCCCCCATTTTAGGGAAGTTTTCAACTATTGTCTCCTCAAGTATTTTCTCATGGCCTTTCTTTTTGTCTTCTTCTGGGACTCCTATGATTCAAATGTTGGGCCATTTGACACTCTCCCAGAGGTCTCTGAGGTTATCCTCATTTCTTTTATTTTTTTTCCCTCTCTACTTCATTTATTTTCACCATTCTATCTTCCACCTCACTTATCCTATCTTCTGCATCAGTTATTCTACTGTTGGTTCTCTCCAGAGTGTTTTTGATCTCAGTTATTGTATCATTCATTATTGATTGACTCCTCTTAATTTCCTCTAGGTCCTTGTTAAACATTTCTTGCATCTTCTCAATCCTTGTCTCCAGGCTATTTATCTGTAACTCCATTTTGTTTTCAAGATTTGGATCATTTTCACTATCATTATTCTGAATTCTTTATCAGGTAGATTCCCTATCTCTTCTTCTTTTGTTTGGTTTGGTGGGCATTTATCCTGTTCCTTTACCTGCTGAGTATTTCTCTGCCTTTTCATCTTGTTTATATTATTGTGTTTGGGATGGCCTTTCCCTATTCTGGCAGTTTGTGGTTTCTCTTTATTGTGGAGGTTCCTCACTGTGGGTGGGGTTGGACGGGTGGCTTGTCAATGTTTCCTGGTTAGGGAAGCTTGTGTCGGTGTTCTGGTGGGTGGAGCTGGATTTCTTCTCTCTGGCGTGCAATGAAGTGTCCAGTAGTGAGTTTTGAGATGTCTATGGGATTGGAGTGACTTTGGACAGCCTGTATATTGAAGCTCAGGGCTATGTTCCTGTGTTGCTAGTGAATTTGTGTGGTATGTCTTGCTCTGGAACTTGTTGGCCATTGGGCGGTGCTTGGTTTCAGTGTAGGTATGGAGGCTTTTGATGAGCTCCTGTTGATTAATGTTCCCTGAAGTCAGGAGTTCTCTGGTATTCTCAGGTTTTGGACTTAAGCCTCCTGCCTCTGATTTTCAGCCTTATTCTTACAGTAGCCTCAAGACTTCTCTGTCTATACACCACCAATGACAAAATATTTCCTTTTGAATACAATAGGCTGCCTTTCTGGGTGCCTGATGTCCTCTGCCAGCAATCAGAAGTTGTTTTGTGGAATTTGCTCAACATTCAAATGTTCTTTCAGTGAATTTGTGTGGGAGAAAGTAGTCTCCCGTCCTATTCCTCTGCCATCTTAGGACTTCCCCCCTCTTCTTGATCTCTTATTGATGAAAGGGCTACTTAATTTATGGAGTCTGGTGCCAAATGAAAATTATGCTCATTTATTTTTTTCCCAAGAATATCAAGTCTTTACAGCAGAGCATTAAGTCAGTTTCTGGCCTTCCAGATCACACAGGGTCCTAGGCAAATCCATGGATCACATGTCCATGATGCCAGCCCTATCTTTATTTTTCAGAGTATTTGAAAGAACCTTTTAAAGATATATTTTATATATATATATACACACACACACCACAGAGGAAATAATGAAAAATTGGATCCTCAAAGGCATCAACAAATTTCTTAAAATTTGCATAGCCAAATTTAGTTTTTCTCTTTTACTTTAAAGGTGTTCAGTCTTTGTATATATTTATTAAAAATCCATTCATTGGGCACCTATGTGCAAGACTTGACATAGCACTCTTGAGATACAACAAGGCATAGAATGGCCACAGAGTCAGCCCCCATGGGCTCTTCGGATTATGTCTCCTATCTCAACACTCATAATCAGCACTTACTCTTACAAACAACAGTAAATCATGTCCCAGAAAATTGATAGAGGATATCACCTTGATTTTTTTTAAAATAACATGCCATTCCACCACAACCTTATTATCATGTCTCTGTTCCCTGCATTTTTTCAAGTGAGCAGAGTACTTTCCCATCCTCATGCTATTGATTATTCAGCCAAAATCAACAAAAACTATGATTAATCAACAAAAGCTGTGTTGTCCATTTTCATCTCTTCATAGACTTTCCTGTATCAGAGGTCTGTCCCTCTCTGTATTGTACTAGCTGTTAAACAGATTGATAACTAATATCAATCAACCCTATCATTCATCAGCTCTGCAATGTGGCTTAAGTAATAACCCTTTACATTGATCTATTTTTTTATCTCAAGTCACAAACTCAAGTTTTATAAAATTTTAAAACTTTTATTAAAAAAGAAGAGTTTTTTTAAGTTATTATTTCTTTTCCTTTCTACAATTTTCATATGGTTTACCACATTCAAAGTCTATTTTTAAAATTTAATTTACATTTTGTATTCAGTTTTTAAACAATTTTTAGAATATTTGCATATTGCTTAAAAATGAGAAGTAAGAAGCCCATAATCAAAATAGGAGTTCTCCATGCCCTCACAGTCTTCCCAGGTTGCTCACTGATTAAAACTCTGCCTCCCAGGGAGATATGGGTTTGATCTTTGGGTCAAGAATATTCCTTGGAGAAGGAAATAGCAACCCACTCCAGTATTCTTTCCTGGGAAATCCCATGGACAGAGGAGCCTTGAGGGATATAGTCCATTGGATCCCAAAGAGTGGGACATGACTAGCGACTAAGCAGCAGCAGTGCCTTCCTAATCTAGTAACAATTGATAGTGTGGATATGTTTAAGTTTTTATGTTGGAATAAAAGGAGAAAGAAAAATTGAGAAGTGGATACTAGTAAACTGATGACTAATCTTCACGCACAATTTCAATATTTTTGATTATTTATAGTATGTTTGTGCTGTGCTTAGTCACACAGTCATGTCTGACTCCTTATGACCCTGTGGATTGCAGCCCGCCAGGCTCCCCTGTCCATGCGTTTTTTTCCCAGGCAAGAATACTGGAGTGTGTTACCATGCCCTCCTCCAGGAGATCTTCCTAACCCAGGGATTGAGTCCAGGTTTCCCACATTGCTAATGAATAATTACCATCTGAGACACTAGGGAAGCCCAAGAATACTGGAGTGGGTAGCCTATTCCTTCTCCAGGGGATCTTCCTGACCCAGAAATTAAATTGAAGTCTCCTGCATTCCAGGTGGATTTTTAACCAGCTGAGCTATCAGAGAATTTATGGTATGTTTAGCACATACTAAGGAATGCACTGTCTTCATGCTTTTCCATTCAAATGAAATATTTATCTCCTGTAATTGACCTTTGTTCCCCTAAATACGCTCTTTCTCTCAGAATTCTTAGGAGATAATTTCTGATAATTTCATAATTAATTTATATGACCATAACAAGCTAGTATGTCATTTAGTTGAATTGAATATTAAGTCAATGTTTTCTTAAGCAACATTTTACTTTTATTAATGTCAATGCCTTGCTTAGTCTCTTAGCTTTATATATGCTTCTATTTCCCAATTGCAACTATTCTAATCTAATTCCCAATAATTTCTAGATTGTTATTTAGAAAAAAGAAATTATGCTAACCTATTATAACTAAAACTTCTCCTATCATTCACTATAAATTTTCTGAAAACATATGGTCTTCCAAAATATAATTTTTGACTTCTGTTTCAAGCAAAAAATTTTCCCTGATTTTTTCTCTTTCAGTGAGTTATACATAAGATATCTTCTAGAAATTTAAAAGTAAATTGTAGTACAATGTTTGATTAGATAAATACAAAGATATATACATACTTTTTCACCTGGATATATACAATTATATATAGAGCTTTCCATACATTTTGAACATTTGCCTCATGATCTGGTATATCATCTTTATCTTCATAATAATCAAAATTATTAAACTCTAGTGTGCCCAATGTGGCATTATTCACACAAGTATCATTATACTCTAACCCATTTTGTTACCTAGTAGAAGCTAACAGGGATTTTCCTGGTGGCTCAGACTATAAAGACCCCGCCTGCAATGAGGAAGACCTGAGATTGATCCCTGGGTTTGGAAGATCCCCTGAAGGAGGAAATGGCAACCCACTCCAGTATTCTTGCCTGGAGAATCCCTATGGACAGAGAAGCCTGGCAGGCTATGGTCCATGTGGACTTAAGAGTCCTAAGCTTGGTCAGGACTAAGCAACTAAACACAGCACAGAAGCTAACAGATCGGCTCCTATTTTAATTCCAAATTAAATATATTTTTGCAGAGGATTAATTACCACTACAAAATCAATTACAGAATATTTGCTAGATCTTTGAGATCATTTGGTTATTTCAATATTCCCACTCTCTCTGATTTTCCAGACACCAAAACAACATAAACGTGAAATAACAGTCAACCATTTTAAGACAGAAAACCTGTTTATATATTTTAATGGCAATGTTGTTTATTCCAGATTTATGTCTCTATCAATGGAATGTAATACAGATGGGACACTATTAGCAAACATATATGTGTAAAGAAGTAATTTTAATAAGCAAAACCAGCATCTTTCTTCTCTACAGAAAGTAGAGTATATATTTTTGTTTGTTTCTGTTTTGTGAGTGTATTTGTATGTATAAATTTTTCTTGACTAACATTTAGCCCTTATTTTGTACTATATGGATGACCACAGATAGGAAGGATATATTCAGAATATCCAGAAATTGTAAACATTTTACATTCTCTCTGCAGTACCTGTAATCTTTCTTCAGTAGCTTCTGGGTAATAAAATACAGCAACTCTATTTCAAAACCCATTCATTTGGGAATCTCTGAAAGTATAAAATTTTAGTATTAGCCTAGACTTACAAATGCAGTTTTAAAATATTGACTTCTATATACTATGTACATGTTACCAAAAGGTGTTTGAAATAAGTGTAAACATAAATATATATTGTGGGGCATGTTTTCCATTCATGATGGTGTTTTGTAAACTAAATATGTGTAAAACAGACTTGATTATCACAAACTATGTGTGCCTTTATGTCCTTGAATTCAATAGAAAGAGATGATATATACAATAATACTCCCTCAAGCTATCTACGTTTCTCAAGAGAGTCTTAGTCTCTGTTCACTCCTTGTTGTGGTTTTATCCTGCTATTAGCTACTTATTTTCTTTTATTCTTTATGTACAACAGATAAAAATAAGGATTTCTACATGAAGACATAAAATTTATTTCAAATATGAATTTTAGCTTTAATAGCAATGCTTATTTTTAAGAGCATGCCTTAATATTAATAACCTACAAAATAAATTCCTGCATGACTATAACTCTCAGGACAAAGAAATATTTATAGAAAATGGCATCACCTCCTGAATAACAAATAAAACTATATAGCAGAACACGTTTCCCTTAAGATGCAGAATTCTAATCTGTCTGGCTTTGAATCTGAAGCCTACTTGAAAACCTCCTCAAATAGCTGTTTACCAAAGCACATATGAAAAAAAAAAAAATATATATATATATATTCACAATCATTTTAGTAAAATAATCAGTAATTATTTTAAACCCTTATAATAGATTCATATAAACAATTCAACTGATACAAGAGATGGATTATTTGCTATTTCAAGTTCATATTAATCTGGGAAACTTTGCAAGGATGGAATAAAGTTATATTGTTTGTTTTTGAACAAAGTTCTTAATGCATCTCTGTTTTCACTCATTCCATGGGGGAAGTGCGACAGGGCACACAAAAACTCCTTATTCTTCAATTAGGTGTCCTCAAAGCCCTTCATCTACTGATCTCATAAACACAGTGGCCTTTGCTTCACTTGGGGATGCAGCTCACATAAGCTCCTTCTTATGTGCACAGTGCAGAAAGGTTGATGAACAAAGGCAGAGAAAGATTAGTGCCAAAAAATTCATTAACCCAGTTTTAATGTCGTCTTTAGGCCTGCCAATTCAGGAGATGTGAGAGATGTGGGTTTGATGCCTGAATCGGGAAGATCCCCTGGAGTAGGAAATTGTAGTATGCGACAGTATTCTTGCCTGGAAAATTCCATGGACCAAAGAACCCAGTGGGTTACAATCTATGAGGTCACAAAGAGATACAGGACTGAACAACTGAGCACACACACACACACACACACATAACTTACCTCCTTCCTAAAATACTAAGATATTCACAATTTTAAGCATTTTGCCTATAGTGATTCATTTAATCCATATATGAGTCTATGATATAAGTACAACCAGCATCCCGGTTTCACAAATGAGGGAACCAAGGCACAGAAACATATGTTTTCATCGTCATGAAGCTAGTAGATAGAGTATGATTGTATACAGTGTCCATAGTGTTAGGCACTGCAACCTGCTGTTATTATCAAATTTCGAATTTAAGAAAAAATCTGTTGTTTGGAAGCTATTTCTGCTCTTTCGCGAGCCAGCCTTCAATTTTTGCATTGTTGTTTCTTAGAAATCTAGTTTATTTATTACTTATAATACCTCAGCCACAATATGATGAAGTTGCTTCAACCCCTGATTGTGCAGTCTCTCCACTTTGTGATTGTTGACAGGAACAGTACTGCCTGACAGGTTGACCTAAACTGATGGAAATATTCTATATCTTCACTGGTTGATACATAATGTGTGCTAATCACTTAGTTGTGTTTGACTCTTGGATTATAGCTCACCAGCCTCCTCTGTCCATGGAATTTTCCAGGTGAGAATACTGCAGTGGGTTGCTATGTCCTTCTCCAGGAAGGATTTTCCTGACCCAGGGATCAAACTTGGTCTCCTGCATTGCAGGCAAATTTTTTACCATCTGAGCCACCATGGAAACCATAGTCACTTGTTAGCTCCATCTGGCTTAAAGGGAATTTTAAATGTGGGGAGTGAAATTGAGGAAATGAAAATTTAATTTAATTTTAAAATTATAACTAAATCAAATTGAAATAAACACCTGTGGTTAATGACTTTCATATCGAACAGCATTGACCTTGAACTTTTAACATCTTTAGAGTTTAAAAAAGGAAATACAAATTTATTTTTATAGTTAACAGTTCAGTTGATTCTCTAGTATACTTTATATATTTCCCTACATGCCACTGCTTTCTCATAACTCAGACAACTCTCTGATTCAATTTTCTTCTTGCTGTTGGAGGGAAATTGGGGGAAAAAATTAGCAAACTTTAATAAGAAAAGTGTTTCATGGATTGAGAAGTTTTAAAGTTCTAAAGAAAAAGGAAAAGTAGGATGGGAGAGAGGTAGGCTGGAATTATAAAAGTATATGTAACAGTCTGGATAAGCAAGTACTGTTGCAGTAACAAATGATTCCCCAAGTCTCAGTGCCATAATACTGCCAAATTTATCTCTCATCAAAACTACAAGTTGAACAATAGTAGTCTCTCTTGCTCTGTTCATTTTAATCCAGCAAGGATCCATCATAATAGAGTTTCCTCTTGATTTGTGCTTCAATAATTTTAATAGTGGTAGAAATGGAAGAACAAGAGTGAAAAACAGATAGCACACCAACAATTCTTAAAGAATTTGCATGGAATTAAATCATGGCATGTCAGTTTTCATTTCACCAACATAAGCAAATCACATGGTCATATATTAAGGCAAAGAGTCGTAAAAGTTTGGAAATCACCTGAGTCCATTTTTCTTATTAAACATATGTTTCCTCTTGATTTGTGTTTCAATAATTTTAATAGTGGTAGAAACTGAAGAACAAGAGTGAAAAACAGATAACACACCAACAACTCTTAAAGCATTTGCATGGAATTAAATCATGGCATGTCAGTTTTCATTTCACCAACATAAGCAAATCACATGGCAATATATTAACGCAAAGAGTCGTAAAAGTTTGGAAATCACCTGAGTCCATTTTTCTTATTAAACATATGCAATTATCCTTTCCTCAGTGAAGCAAATAAATATCCCAGTCAATGTAATCCTGATAGAGTCCCCATATGGACTGCAATATGACTCCTTTTGACCTAGAGGTAAAATTTCTTAAAAGTTTATAGTAATATAGCCACAGACCCCAGTAAACACTCATCAAAACAGGGCATAGAAGACATAAATTGCTAATCATTTCTCAGCAATTCTTAAATCTCAGTGGACAGTTTATGAAAGAACATGTAAAAGCACTGGAACATTGAAAAATCACTATTCTTGGCAGAAGAGCAAATTTCTTAGCTTAATTTTTACACAGAGTAAGAATTACAAAGAAAAAATTAAAATATCAAATGGACATAGACTTATTCTTTAAAAGTTATACTTTTTAATTTAAAAACAGATATACCTCTTTTTGTTGAATTTCACTTAATTGTACTTCCCAGTTATTGCATTTTTACAAATTGAAGATTCATGGCAACTCTGTGTTAAGCAAGTCTATCAGCACCATTTTTTTCCCCCCAACATTTGTTCACTTCATATTTCTATGTTACATTTTGGTAATTCTTGTGATATTTCAAACTCTTCATTACTATTATATTTGATTTGGTGATTTACAATCAATGATTTTTTTTAATAAGCATTTTTTTTATTCTATTTTATTTAACTTTACAATATTGTATTGGTTTTGCCATATATCAAAATGAATCTGCCACAGGTATACATGTGTTACTATTGTAATTTGGGGGAGAGTACCACAAATTGCATCCATGTAAGATAGCAAAATTCATCAATAAATGTGTTTTACTACTTCATTGACTGGCTGTCCATTCATCTCTCTCCCTGTCCTTGGGCCACCCTGTTATCTGAAACACATTAATATTTCAAATAGATCAACTAATAATCTTACAATGATTTCTAAGTGTTCAAGTAAAAGGAAGTTTGACACATCTCTCACTTTATATCAAGAGCTAGAAATGATTAAGCTTGATTAGCAAGGCATATTGAAAGACAAAATAGGCCAAAAGCTAGCATCTTTCACCAGTTAGTCAAATTGTGAATGCACAGGAAAAAATAAAGGAAATTAAAAGTGCTACTCCAATGAATTCATGAATGATAAAAAAGTGTTATTGCTGCTATGGAGACATTTTTAGCTCTCTGGATAGAAGGCCAAACCAGTCACAGCATTCCCTTAAACCAAAGCTTAATCCAGAGCAAGGCTTTAATTCTCTTCAATTCTATGAAGCCTCAGAAAAGTAAGGATGATGCAGAAGAAGCAAACAGATGTTGATTCATGAAGTGTAAGGAAAAAAGTCACCTCTATAACCTAACTAGTGCAAAATGAAGCAGTGAGTGCTGATGTAGAAAATCCAGCAAGTTATACAATTCCAGCTAAGATAATAATAGTGACTAGAACAAACAATAGATGTTCGATATAGATACAATAAACTTCTATTGGAAGAAGAAGCCATTGAGGACATTCAAAGCTAGAGAGGCCAAGTTAATGTCTGCTTTAGATTCAATGGACAGGCTGACTCTTGTTAAGGGGCTAATGCAGCTGATGACTTAAAGTTGAAGTCAAAGCTCATTTACTATTCCAAAAATTCAAAGGCTCTTAAGAATTATGCTAAACTGACTCTATCTAAAATCTATAAATGGAACAACAAAGTCTGGATGATAGCAAATCTATTTACAACATGATTCATTGAATATTTTAAGCCCACTTTTGAAACTTAATTCTCAGAAAAAGGAAAGTTCCTTTTAAAATAGTACTGCTCATTGACAATGAACCTGTTTGCTTAAGAGATCTCATGGATATGTACAATGAGATGAATGTTGTTTTCATGCCTGCTAACATATCCATCCTGCAGCCTGTGGTTCTAGGAATAATTTTAACTTTCAAGTGTTATCATTTTATTTTTTAAATTTTTTTCAAGTGTTATCATTTTAAAAATACATTTCATAGTGCTATAGCTGCCATAGATCATGATTTCTTGGATGGATCTGGGAAAAGTCAATTGAAAACCTCAGGTAAGGATTTACCATTCCATATGCCATAAAGAGCATTTGTGATTCATGAGGAGATCAAAATAAACAGTATTTTAGAATGTGATTCCAAATTCTTTTTTTTTTTTTTTAAGCACAAAAACATTAATTTTATTTCTATATACTAGCAGCAAAGTCAGGGAAACTAAAATTATAAGATAAACACTTATAGTCACTCAAAAATGAAATTTTTACATTAAATCTAACATTACATTTACAGGACTTATCTGCTAAAAACTATAATATGCTAATGAAATATATACCAAGGAAGATCTAAATAAATGAAGATACAACTATATTCCTATATTGAAAGACTCAACATAGCAAAAATATACTTCTCCCTAAAAGACACACAGATTTGACATAATTTCTATCAACATCCAAGCAAGATATTGTGGTATATATGGAAAAGATTATTCTACATTTTATTTGGAAAGGCAAATAAATCGGAATTTTTAACTTTTTTGAAATACATGGATAAAGTGAAATGAAACCATCTACCCAATATCAAGACCTACCATATGGCTACAATAATCAAGATTCTGCAGTAGTGTTATAGGATAGTTACACAGATCAATAGAATAGTTAGAAACAATTCTAAGGGTTGACTTTGAAAATTTAAGACTTCAGTGGAGGATGTAAGTAATATATGTTAGAAATAAGAAGAGAAGTGGAGTCTGAAGATGTAACTGAATTGCTGTAGGCTCACGATAGATCTTAATAGATGAGGGGTTGCTTATTATAGATGAGCAAAGAAAGTGGTATTTTGAGATGGAATCTACTCCTGTGAAGATGCTGCAAAGACAGTTGAAATGACAAAAAATGATATAAACAATTGACAGAGCAGTGGCAGGTTTTGAGAATTGACTCTAGTTTTGAAAGAAGTTCAACTGTGGGTACATTGCTATAAAACAGCATTGCATGCTACAGAGAAATCATTCCTGAAAAGAAGAGTTAGTTAATGTGGCAAACTTCACTGTATTCTAAAAAAGAAAAACAAAACAAAAACAAAAACTGTCACAGCCACTCCAATCTTTAATAACCACCAACCTGATAGGTTACCAGTGGTGACTCGAACTGAACCTGCAATTTCTTAGACATGTCTGTAACCAGTATTCCTAGATGTTCTTTATTTGAACAATTAAAGAAAATAAATGACTGTCAAAAGGTATATAAAACTAAGATCATGGTATCTGATCCCAGCACTTCATAGCAAATAGATAAGGAAACAGTGGAAACAGTGGCAGACTTTATTTTGGGGGGCTCCAAAATCACTGAAGATGGTGACTGCTGCCATGAAATTAAAAGAAGTTTATTCATTGAAAGGAAAGTTATGACCAACCTACACAGCATATTAAAAAGCAGAGACATTACTTTGACAACAGAAGTCCATTTAGTCAAGGCTATGGTTTTTCCAGTAGTCATGTATGCATGTGAGAGTTGGACTATAAAGAAAGCTGAGCACTGAAGAATTGATGCTTTTGAACTGTGGTGTTGGAGAAGACTCTTGAGAGTCCCTTAGACTGTAATGAAATCCAACCAGTCCATTCTAAAGGAAATCAGTCCTGGGTGTTCATTGGAAGGACTGATGCTGGAGCTGAAACTCCAATACTTTGACCATCTGATGCAAGGAAGTGACTCACTGGAAAAAACCCCGATGCTGGGAAAGTTTGAGGTGGGAGGAGAAGGAGATGACAGAGGATGAGATGGTGGGATGGCATCACTGGCTCAATGGACATGAGTTTGGGTAAACTCTGAGAGTTGGTGATGGACAGGGAAGCCTGGCATGCTGCAGTCCATGGGGTCACAAAGAGTTGGACATGAATGAACAACTGAACTGAACTGAACAGAATATATATATATATAATCATCTTAACACTAAAAATGTGATAAAATTCATTGAAAGTTTTGCTGTTCAAAGAGAATTTTAAATATAATATTTTAATCTCAGATACTATTTGATATCTAGTGACTTTTTTGCATTTTATTTTATTTTTATTTTTTAAATTAAATTTATTTATTTTAATTAGAGGCTAATTACTTTACAATAAAGATGATAATGATAACCCTGTATGGGAGACAGCAAAAGAGACACAGATAACTAGGGACATTTTTATGTATACGTGTGTGTTTATATGTATATGCATATGTATTTACATAGTTATTATATAAAGATATCTAGAGAAATCTTGGTTCCTAAATGAAGTAGATAGAGTCAAATTTTCAATCTATTTTTCGTTTTCAACCTATGTTTTTTCTTTAGACTACACTACCTACTACAAGGTTTGACTGATTAGAGAAAACTTCATGTATTGCACAGAGCCTTCATGGATGGACACAAAGAGTAGACAAAAAAAGAAATAATGCCTTAAATAGTAAGCATGAAAATGTAAAAAAAAACAAAAACAAAAAAAAAACAGAGATTAAATATTTTACCAATCATTCAGTTATCCCTTCCAATGTGTCAGCATTGAAATTAAAACATACATTCAAGAGAGGAAACTCCAATTATATTCATGGAAGAACTTCATCATAAAAATGGAATGAGTGGCCTATATTTTGAAGGATTATAGAGTTTTTTTAAATGATAAAAATAAGAAATGGAGAAGGAATCTTTTACTATTAATAATATCTGTAGAATATGCTGTGTATGTGGTAAATGTAGAAAGCTGAATTTAGATAAGAGTATGAGAAATATGAGCTTCCCTGGTAGCACAGTGATAAAGAACCCTCCTGCCAATGCAGGAAACTCAGCAGGGGCTTCAGGTTTGATCCCTGGGTAGAGAAGATCCCCTGGAGAAGGAAATGGTATTCTTGCCTGGAAAATCCTAAGGACAGAGGAGTCTGGCAGTCTAAAGTCCATGGAATCGCAAAAAGTCGGACATCACTTAGCAACTAAAAGCAACAGCAATGAGAAACATACACATGAAAATAGGAATAAAAAATGTTTTCTTTCAGAAGTTGCATTGTAATGGGCTACTGAGTTAATGGAAGCAGCTCTTATCTTTTTTTTTTTTTTTAAATACCTCTTAATTAATTTTATTTTTAAACTTTACATAATTTTATTAGTTTTGCCAAACATCAAAATGAATCCACCACAGGTATACATGTGTTCCCCATCCTGAACCTTCCTCCCTCCTCCCTCCCCATACCATCCCTCTGGGTCGTCCCAGTGCACCAGCCCCAAGTATTCAGTATCGTGCATCGAACCTGGACTGGCATCTCATTTCATACATGATATTTTACATGTTTCAATGCCATTCTCCCAAATCTTCCCACCCTCTCCCTCTCCCACAGAGTCCATAAGACTGTTCCATACATCAGTGTCTCTTTTGCTGTCTCGTACACAGGGTTATTGTTACCATCTTTCTAAATTCCATATATATGCGTTAGTATACTGTATTGGTGTTTTTCCTTCTGGCTTACTTCACTCTGTATAATAGGCTCCAGTTTCATCCACCTCATTAGAATTGATTCAAATGTATTCTTTTTAATGGCTGAGTAATACTCCATTGTGTATATGTACCATAGCTTTCTTATCCATTCATCTGCTGATGGACATCTAGGTTGCTTCCATGTCCTGGCTATTATAAACAGTGCTGCGATGAAATTTGTAAATAGGGCGATGGTAATTATATTATTGGTAAATAGACATAACAGAGAGCCTTATTTCATTTCTACTCTACTCTCTTCCATGAGATTTAATATTCATTTAAACTATTCTTTCCATTTCAATGAATAATTCATTGGTTACACAGAGAGTCATTGAGTTACACACTTCCACAACTGTCCATTTAACAGCCATGTATTCTCTCAAATAAATGAGACAGAACACCTTAGGTTGAACCACTGGTGATCTTAACAGTTAGCATATTAAATGAATGACTAACATACTATGTGACTCCATTAAAAGGCAAAAGTAACTACATAGCTTTTAATTTAAAGGAAAGGCATTAATGACTAATCTAATGAGGTACAAATGACTACATGTTTATAATGAGGAATGGGAGTTGTGTTAGGTGTAGTATTCATTTGAATAGAAGAATGACTACATTATTGCAAAAAAGCACTTTGACCATTTTCCTTATACTTTGAAATGAGAATACTTATGACTTTAGGTCAATTTTTTCCTTCTTTTATCCCCAAAGGTGTACTTTATGTACTTTAAAAAGAAGAGGAAGAAAAATTAGAATCTGTTGGAAAAACAACCTGTTTCTTTCTCATCCTCAGTTTTTTTTTGTTTTTTTTTTTTTTCTGACATAACCAATGAAATGACCAGGTAGACTTCTTTTTTGAAGACTCAATCTTTTTATTTATCACCTGGTAACACTTAGTGTCCCATACCCATATTTTCTTGCTAGAGTTCTCTTCCTTTTACCCTATCTCAGGGACTCAAGAGCAGTAATTTCCAATTTAATGTGCAATAATGCTGATGTACTTCTTTTTTCTGTATAATTTACACTTTTATATTATTCTTGAGCCATAGTTTTGTGATTTAAATAGATACTCTGTTCACACTAATCAGAGAGTTAAAAGAGTTGAACAAACGTAAAGGAAACTTTCCGGACCTTCTGAATATATCCCATGTAATAAAAAAATGTCAACCACTTGCCTTAGGTTTTTCATTAGGTCTTTCTAAACTGTAATAATTCTGCTTCTGAAGAAATAAAAGACTCAAGGAGTGTGATGGATATTCTACTCCAAATGTGCATGATAATATATATCATGGAGGTGGCAAATAGATTCAAGGGATTAGATCTGGTAGACAGAGTGCCTGAAGAACAATGGGCAGAGGTTCATAACACTGTACAAGAAGTAGTGACCAAAACCATCCAAAGAAAAAGAAATGCAAGAAGATAAAGAGATTGATTAGACTTTACAAATAGCAGAGGAAAGAAGAGAAGTGAAAGACAAGAGAAAAGGTCAGTTTTCATTCCAATTCGAAAGAAGGCCAATGCCAAAGAATGTTCAAACTACCATATAATTACGTTCATTTCACACAGCCAGTAGAGTTATGCTAAAAATCCTTCAAGCTAGGCTTCAGCACTACATGAACAGAAAACTTTCAAATGTATAAGCTGGGTTTTGGAAAGGCAGAGGAATCAGAGATCGAACTGCCGACATTCATTGGATCATAGGGAATGCAAAGGAATTCCAGAAAAACATCTACTTCTGCTTAATTGACCATGAAAAGCTTTTGACTGTGTGGATCACAACAAACTGTGGAAAATTATTAAAGAGGTGGAAATACCATATCATCTTACCTGTCTTCTGAGAAACCTGTATGTGGGTCAAGAAGCAAAAGTTAGAACTTTATATTGAACAACTGACTGGTTCAAAATTGGGAAAGGAGTACATCGAGGCTGTTTATTTTTACCCGTTTATTTAACTTCTATGCAGAGTACATCATGTGAAATATCAAGCTGGATGAATCACAAGCTGGATTCAAGATTACTAGGAGAAATATCAACAACCTAAGATATGCAGGTGATTCCACTCTAATGGCAAAAACTGAAGAGGAACTAAAGAGCCCTTGATAAGGGTGAAAGAGGAGAGTGAAAAACCTGGCTTGAATCTCAACATTAAAAACAAAACCAAAAAAGACTAAGATCATGACCTCCAGTTCCATCACCTCATGTTAAATAGAAACAGAAAAAGTGGAATCAGTGATAGATTTTATTTTTTATTTTTTTTAACTTTACAATATTGTATTGGTTTTGCCATATTTGCTTGGGTTCCAAAATCCCTGTGAATGGTGACTACAGCCATGAAATTAAAAATCATTTGAACCTCGGAAGGAAAGCTATGACAAACTAGACTGCTCATTAAAGAGCAGAGATGTCACTTTGCTGACAAACTTCCATATAGTCAAAGTTACAGTTTTTCAAGTAGTCATGTACAGATGTAAGAATTGGACCATAAAGAAGACTGAATGCCAAAGAATTAATGCTTTCAAATTGTGGTGCTGGGGAGGACTTTTGAGACTCTTGTGGACTGCAAGATCGTACCAGTGAATCGTAAAGGAAATCAACACTGAACATGTATTGGAAGGACTGTTGCTGAAGCTGAAGCTCCAATACTTTGGCCACCTGATGTGAAGAGCTAACACATTAGAAAAAGACCTCAATACTGGAAAAAGACTGAAGGCAAAGGGAAAAGATGTCAATAGAAGATTAGAGGATTAGATAGCATCACCGACTCAGTAAACATGAATCTGAGAAAACTCCAGGAAATTGTGGAGGATGAAGGAGTCTGGAATGCTGCAATTGGTGGGGTCACAAAGAGTTGGATATGATTTAGAGACAGAACAACAGATTTATAGTAAAAATTAATATACAAACTTCCCACACTTTAGAAGTGAAGTTATAACTTTAGGATGAAGAAACAAAATATTGTCTTGCTTTATTTTGAGGGACATATTTTTCAAGTATTTTTGACATCAGAAAAGGGAGCAAGCACCTTACACACTCATAGAAGAATGTGATTAGCAAATGTTTTAGAAGTAAGGGGATATTTGAAATGATTTTTCAGTGATGAAATTCAGCAGGCTGACAGAGGGTTGAGAAGATTTCCATACCTCAGGGTTAACATGTAAATGTCAAAGAAGTGAATAATCAAATTTTTAAGTTGTGATTGGTTCATTGAAACCAAACAGTATATGGTACATGACAGTAGAAGATAACATTGAAATAGTATATATTATAAATAAAATATCATGTACAGTAATACTATTTCAAGACACTTGATATTAACTTCTGTGTAGCAGAGAGCAGAGTCTCAGCAAGATATTTCACAAGAAAAATTTCATTATAGACATAACCTTTAGCAACATGTTGCAGCCAGATCTGGTTATTAAGCCAGAGGTATAATGTAGATCAGTCAAGAAATGAAATGATTGGAATTATTTATATAGTACTACATATTCAAAGGGAAGGAAAACATTCAGGTTAACTTTTTGAAATGGATTTATAGCTGGTGGGAAGAAGATCAAATAGTCAAAATAATTTGATACCACCCGAAGTTTGTGAAATATGAATGTTGACAAAATTTGAAATATGTTTAAAAATCACATAATTTCCATGAAGAGAGCAAAATAAGCTCTTCTATAATTAATATGAATAATCTTAATTTCCCACAATATTTTATCACACATAACCTATTAAGATATTGAGAGTATTCTCAATATTTTTTCTTACTTTTCTTTAAACTTGTCCCTTTTCTTTTGAACTTAACAACTGCTGCTGTTGTGAGATAAATATTATATATATTTCATATTTCTCTCAATTCTATTCCATGAAAACTAATCTAAACTTGCTTCCAATAATACACCAGAATGAACGATACTGCAGAATGCCAACAACTCAGATTGAAGGTCTGAGAATGAAGCTCGCAAAGTTAAAAGTGGGGAACTATATGTGTGTGTGCTTATATGACTGAATATGTTTTCCACATGTAAAAATAAAGTCACTGAATGTGACTCACGTTGCTCAAAATGGCAAACTAGAGGTTCTGTTTTAAAATTATATTTTGTTAAATTTTTTGAATTGAAAAATATATTAATTACATTTTAAGAGACATCTTCATTTGCCTCTCATGAATTTCTTAAAGCATAGTGAAAACATCCTATGCCAATATATTTAGTTCTCTTTCTTCTATTCAATCAACAAACATATTTATTTATAACATATTGTGCTATGTATGCGGAGAAGGCAATGGCACCCCACTCCAGTACTTTTGCCGAGAAAATCCCATGGATGGAGGAGCCTGGTAGGCTGCAGTCCATGAGGTCGCTGAGAGTCGGACACTACTGAGCGACTTCACTTTCACTTTTCACTTTCATGCATTGGAGAAGGAAATGGCAACCCACTCCAGTGTTCTTGCTTGGAGAATCCCAGGGATGGGGGAGCCTGGTGGCTGCCGTCTGTCACAGAGTCGGACACGACTGAAGTGACTTAGCAGTAGCAGCAGCAGTGCTATGTATGGGGCTTTCCCGGTGCCTCAGCAGTAAAGAATGTGCCTGCAGTGCACGAGATACAGGAGAAGCAGTTTGATCCCTGGGTCAGGAAAATCCCCTGGAGGAGGATATGGCAACCCACGCCAGTATTCTTGCCTGGAAAATTCCATGGACAGAGGAGCCTACAGTCCATGGGTTTGTAAAGAGTCGGACATGACTGAAGTGACTTAACACACATGCATGCTATGTATGCAATTTGGAGTAAAGAATGTGAAAAGTATTCTGTAACAACCTAGAGGGGTGGGGATGGGTGGGAGGTTGGAGGGAGGTTCAACAGGGAGAGAACATATGTATGCCTATGGCTGACTCATGTTTATGTATGGCAGAAACCAACACAATATTGTAAAACTATTGTTCTTCAATTAAAATAAATAAATTAAAAATGAAACTAGTCCAAGGCCTTCTTTAATCAGGTTTACAATGACTATGTGAATATTTAGAGGGTGTGAGAGCTAATTTCATGTCTCAATTTGACTAGCCTATGGTGCTCAACTCTGGTCAAAAGTTTGTTTAGATATTGCTATGGAAGTATTTTTTGTATGTGAATAGCATTCAAATTGGTAAAATTTGGGTAAAGATTATCCTTGATAATGTTAGTAGGCCTCATCCAATCCACTGAAGACATTAACAGAAAAGACTGAGGGACCCATAAATGGAAGGATTACCTTTGGACTCAAGACTGCAATATTGACTCCTGGCAAAATTTCCAGGCTAGCACTGCTAGCACTCCTGGCTAGCACTGCAGATTACACAGTTGCCTGTGCCCCAAATCGTGTGATTCAATTCCTAAAGATAAATTTCTCTCTAAATATATGTATGTGTGTGTGTGTGTGTGTGTGTATGTGTGTATGTGTGTGTATCCTATTGGTTTTGGCTTTCTGGAAACCCTAATTAAATAGACAGTAATAGCATATTAAGAAATATACTGGCCAAAAGGGAAAATCTGCAGGCTAGTTCCAGAGAGTAATTTTTTTGTCACAAAGATGATGGGCACACTATACACTTGAAAACCCATTTGCTTTGATGTCACATAGGAAACACAGGGCTCTTTGTAAGCTTAATGTCAAAACTGTAAACATTTTGACTTGGATGCTAAAGACATACGATTCAATAAAAGAATAAAAGAACTATGGGAGAATTATTCAAGGAAAGCAAAATTATTCAGGGAAAGAAAAAGAAATTCTCCTGTAGTAAAAGAAACCCTTTGTGACCCCATGGGCTATACAGTCAATGGAATTCTCCAGGCCAAATTACTGGAGTGGGTAGCCCTTCCCTTCTCCAGGAGATCTTCCAAACCCAGGTCTCCCACATTGCAGGTGGATTCCTTACCAGCTGAGCCACCAGGGAAGCCCAAGACCACTGGAGTGGGTAGCCCTTCCCTTCTCCAGAGGATCTTCTCTACCCAGGAATCGAACCAGAGTCTTCTGCATGGCAGGCGGATTCTAAACCAACTGAACAACTAGGGAAGATGATCGTAAAAGAAGTACAGGATAATTATTCAGGGAAAGCAAAAGTTCATTTATACTTCAGATGCTGCTGCTGCTGCTAAGTCGCTTCAGTCGTGTCCGACTCTGCCACCCCAGAGACGGCAGCCCACCAGGCTTCCCCATCCCTGGGATTCTCCAGGCAAGAACACTGGAGTGGGTTGCCATTTCCTTCTCCAATGCAGGAAAGTGAAAAGTGAAAGTGAAGTCGCTCAGTAGTGTCCGACTCTCAGCGACTTCATGGACTGCAGCCCACCAGGCTCCTCCGTCCATGGGATTTTCCCGGCAAGAGTACTGGAGTGGGTTGCCATTGCCTTCTCCTATACTTCAGATAGAGTGGAGAAAAATCATATTATTTAGAGTAAAAGTTGTGGCTTGGGTATGATTTCTCTCAAGCACTGCTTGTGGAATCTTCAAGAAAAACACCTGTGTTTTTTTGTAAGCGCTGAAGTAAAGTTAAAGTCACTTACTTAGTTGTGTCCAACTTTTTGCAACCCCGTGGGCTATAGAGTCCATGGAATTCTCCAGGCCAGAATACTGGAGTAGGTAGCCTTTCCCTTCTCCAGGGGATCTTCCCAACCCACAGACTGAAACCAGGTCATCTGCATTGCAGGTGGATCCTTTACTGGCTGAGCCACAAGGGAAGCCCAAGAATACTGGAGTGGGTAGCCAATCCCTTGTCCAGCAGACCTTTCCAATCCGGGAATTGAACCAGGGTGTCCTGCATTGCAGTTGGATTCTTTACCAACTGAGCTATCAGGGGATCTTTGGTAAGCTCTGTCAACCTTAACGGAGAAGGCAATGGCACCCCACTCCAGTACTCTTGCCTGGAAAATCCCATGGATGGAGGAGCCTGGAAGGCTGCAGTCCATGGGGTTGCTGAGGGTCGGACATGACTGAGCGGCTTCACTCTCACTTTTCACTTTCATGCATTGGAGAAGGAAATGGCAACCCACTCCAGTATTCTTGCCTGGAGAATCCCAGGGATGGGGGAGCCTTGTGGGCTGCTGTCTATGGGGTTACACAGAGTTGGACATGACTGAAGTGACTTAGCAGCAGCAGTCAACCTTAGTATCTTGTTTATAGATCAGTAAACAAGATAGAGCAGGGGAGGAAAAAAGGTTTCTATTGTACTTACCTCACTGACAAGTCATATATGTGAGTGAAACTAGGTCCTCTTAATTGTGTGTTCTAACAAAGAAAGAAAGCAAAGTGAAGTCGCTCAGTCCTGTCCAACTCTTTTCGACCTCATGGACTGTAGCCTATTGGGCTCCTCGGTCCATGGGATTTTCCAGGCAAGAATATTGGAGTGGGTTGCCATTTCCTTCTCTAGGAAATTTCCCGACCCAGGGATTGAACCCAGGTCTCCTGCATTGTAGGCAGATGCTTTACCGTCTGAGCCACCTGGGAAGTCAAAGCCAACATAAAAAAAGAAAATAAAGGAAAAACAAAACTATTCAAACTCCTCCAAGTGCAATCATCCACATTGCACATTTACTTCTTAATTTTAGTTGTACACCTTTTCAAAAATTTACTTTCTGTATCAGGAGAATGATAAAGAGTATAATCTGCTACTTTATTACATTAACTGGAACCACATATTCTTAGAGGACTAAGTATAATCCTCCTAAAGTATTTTTGACATTATGATAGTCATTTCATAACCATCAAAACACGCTTTTTTTTTTTTTTTTACTGGACATTTGGCCATTAAAAATGTCTTCCTAGTCTATAGAGACAACAGGTCAAATTAATTTTAGAGTTGAATTTGCATTAAACCTTTAGAATTGCAGTTATGTTAATAACAAGGGTAAATGGTGCCAACTTAGGTGGGTTTAATTTCTGAAAGTTAGTGAAGAACAGCAAGGTGAATGTTACATTAATTCAAGCTCTTTCCTCAAAACATCTGCTAATTAAAGTAATGCCAGGATAAAGTCCTAGTAAAAAAATATGTTTGGAGATGCCAAATTTCCTGGGAATTGAAGAACATAATTCTCCAGAGTAGGTGACAATAGGAAAATGAACCCAGATATCTGTTTGTTATGTGCCACTGAGATGTACGAAAAGTATTTTAAAAACCTAACTTCAAATTATGAAAGCATTAAAGCTTATCTGTGTTCCATGAGCATTTTAAAAGGAAATGCAAGGCTCTTAATAGAAAGATAAGATCATATCTCCATGATTTTAATATACCATAAAATACTCCATATCTCTATGCTTTTTCTATATTTTAATATACCATAAAATACTCCATATCTCTATGAAGAAAGAAAAAATTTCTTTCTTCAATAAATTTATTTTTGCCATAGGTAAGATGTCAGCCTCTTCTTTGTGTCCTTACTGAGAACTAGGCCCATGAAGAAGAGTTCTCTTCAACGCTGAGTATCTACTAACCATAGAACTATACTTATATTATAAACAGAGATTTGGAAGCAAGAAGAAAGAAATGAAAGTATAAATTCAATGGCAAGTTATGAAAATATTAAGGGAATGTACTTAAAAATAATTCAAAAATGATAGTGAAAAATATATTAAACTAAAAAGAAAACAGATGGAATCCATGATAGCTGAAAATTCAACATATTTAGCCAATTTAAATAAATATATATAGCATGGGTATACCTGTGGCAGATTCATTTTGATGTTTGGCAAAACTAATACAATATTGTAAAGTTTAAAAATAAAATAAAATTTTAAAAAATAAAAAAATAAAAGTGGGAAAAAAAAAATATATATATATATTTCTGACTATACTTTCACTTGTATATTTGTACATGGACTATGTCAGACTTTATTTTTCTGGGCTCCAAAATCACTACAGATGGTGACTGCAACCATGAAATTAAAAGACGCTTACTCCTTGGAAGGAAAGTTATGACTAACCTAGATAGCATATTCAAAAGCAGAGACATTACTTTGCCAACAAAGTTTCTTCTAGTCAAGGCTATGGTTTTTTCTGTGGTCATGTATGGATGTGAGAGTTGGACTGTGAAGAAGGCTGAGTGCCAAAGAATTGATGCTTTTGAACTGTGATGTTGGAGAAGACTCTTGAGAGTCCTTTGGACTGCAAGGAGATCCAACCAGTCCATTCTGAAGGAGATCAGCCCTGGGATTTCTTTGGAAGAAATGATGCTGAAGCTAAACTCCAATACTTTGGCCACCTCATGCGAAGAGTTGACTCATTGGAAAAGACTCTGATACTGGGAGGGATAGGGGGCAGGAGGAGAAGGGGACGACAGAGGATGAGATGGCTGGATGGCATCACTGACTCAATGGACGTGAGTCTCAGTGAACTCCAGGAGTTGGTGATGGACAGGGAGGCCTGGCGTGCTGCGATTCATGGAGTCGCAAAGAGTCGGACACGACTGAGAGACTGATCTGATCTAATTTATCAAAATGACCATCTGTAGATCATAAAATAAGTTTAAATGAATTTTAGAAGATTGAAATCATAATGAGAATGTTCTATGATAGTGGAATCAAAGTAGAAAACAATATCATAATTATCACACAAATTTCAAAATGCTAGCAAATTGAAATATGTGATTTACACAATTTGTCAGAGAGAAAAATAAAATTAAAATTGATATTAATCTTCCTAGTTTACTGTTAAAGCTGCTCTTACAGGAAAATTGTAACTTTTGGTGAATATATTAAAAAACAGACATGTGATTATTTAACAATGTGGTAATACATTAATAAAAATATAAATGCCTATATAAATAACATGAAAAAGAAGACATTTAAATATGGGCATAATAGTGGAACAAATACTTCAAAAAGAATATATAATACATCATAAATTTATGGTAATATATCTAGCATTATTAGCCATCAGAAAAAACAAATAACCATAATGTGCTTTTTCTGTGAATACACCAAAATAACAAACATTGCAATGATTGATAGTGTCAAGTCCCAAGAAGCATTTAGAGTGAATGGATTTTTAAAATATTTTTCTGATAGAAGTACAAATTGGTAGAATCACTTTGTAAAGCTGTTTGGCAGAGTATACTGAAACTCAGCCTATTTTCAATCATACACAACAATGGCACAATCTGTGATTTACTCAAAATATAAAATGCAAGTATAAGAAGCTGTATTCCTAACAGCCCAAAGCTGGAAACAACAGATGTCCATTAAAAGTAGAAGAAACTTGTTTGCAATCATATAGTTATACAATGGACAACCACACAGCCATTTACAAAAAATTATGTTCCATGAAACTCAGGTGTACATTGAACAACTGTACTTGTATGTGAATTTTTATACATGTGTGTGTGTGTGTGTGTGTGTGCATACAGAGAAAGAGAAGAGAAAGAAGGGAAGAGAAGGAAGAAGATATATTGAATAATTTCATAGACATGAAGTTTAAAAAAAAAAAGATGTTTTTGAAGAAATAAGGATAAGAGTTACATTAGATGGGAGATTATTGAATGAGGGTAAAAGAGGGATTCATCAGGATAATGAAAAGTTTAAGTTGCTCTAGCTGTACATATATGATATAGATGTGAATGCATTTGTTGTTGCTGTTTAATTACTAAGTTGTGTCCAACTATTTTGTGACCACATGAACTGTTACACACCAGTCTCCTCTGTTTGTGGGACTCTGAGACAAGGAAAGTAGAGTGTGTTGCCATTTCCTTCTGCATGGGATCTTTCTGACCCAAGGATTAAATCTATCTCTCCTGCATTGGCAGGCAAGTTCTCTACCTTTGGGCCACCAGGGAAGTCCTTGTTAATGTAATGATTATATGTATTATAAGTATGTGTTATATGTTTATAAATTCTTCAAGTTTTCCTTTAGCTTTTTGTAGTTTACTGCTTTCATATCAAATCTTAACTTTCAAAAAATTAAATATAAAATACTTTAGAGAATATTATTTTGATGTCAGGAACTCTGTGATTTCCCCTAGACATCTCCATCATGAAAATGCATACATATAATCAAAGTAATTTTTTAAAAAAAAGATGAATAAAAAATAACATAAAACTACTGCCAACTTTTCAGATACATTTTAACTTCATTGCTTAATTTTAAATGCAACTATGTTTATGTATATAAGCTGAATTTTTAAGATAGTACTTGCTTCTTAATAAGAGAAGTAGGAACTTCTCTGCAAGTCCAGAAGTTAAGAGTCCACACTTTCAGTGCAGGGGGCATGGGTTTGATCTATGGTCCGTGAACTCAAGATTCCACATGCAACCCTTTTGCAGCCAAAAATGAATAGATAAATAAGTAAAGAAAGAAAGAGAAAAAAGAGAAGTTACTGTTGTTCAATTATCAGTTCAGTTAAATTCAGCCACTTAGTCATGTCTCACTCTGTGACCCCATGGACTACAGCATGCCCAGGCTTCCCTGTCCATCACCAACTCCCAGAGCTTGCTCAAACTCATGTCCATCGAGTTGGTGATTCCACCCAATGATCTCATCCTCTGTCATCCTCCTCTCCTTCTGCCTTCAATCTTTCCAGCATCAGGATATTTTCCAGTGAGTCAGTCTTTGGAATCAGGTGGCCAAAGTATTGGAGCTTCAGCATCAGTCTTTCCAGTGAATATTCAGGGCTGATTTCCTTTAGGATGGATTGGTTGGATCTCCTTGCAGTCCAAGGGACTCTCATGAGTCTTCTCCAACAACATAGTTGAAAATCATCAATTCTTTGACACTCAGTTCAGTTCAGTTCAGTCGCTCAGTCATGTCTGACTCTTTGTGACCCCATGAATTGCAGCATGCCAGTCCTCCCTGTCCATCACTAACTCCCAGAGTTCACCCAAACTCATGTCCACCGAGTTGGTGATGCCATCCAGCCATCTCATCCTCTGTCGTCCCCTTCTCCTCCTGCCCCTAATCCCTCCCAGCATCAGAGTTTCTTCCAATGAGTCAACTCTTCACATGAGGTGGCTAAAGTATTGGAGTTTCAGCCTCAGCATCAGTCCTTCCAAAGAACACCCAGGACGGATGTCCTTTAGAATGGACTGGTTGGATCTCTTTGCAGTCCAAGGGACTTTCAAGAGTCTTCTCCAACACCACAGTTCAAAAGCATCAGTTCTTCAGTGCTCAGCTCTCTTCACAGTCCAACTCTCGCATCTATACATGACCACTGGAAAAACCATAGCCTTGACTAGATGGACCTTTGTTGGCAAAGTAATGTCTCTGCTTTTGAATATGCTATCTAGGTTGGTCATAACTTTCCTTCCAAGGAGTAAGCATCTTTTAATCTTTTAATTTCATGGCTGCAATCATCATCTGCAGTGATTTTGGAGCCCCCCAAAATAAAGTCTGACACTGTTTCCACTGTTTCCCTATCTATTTGCTATGAAGTGATGGGACCAGATGCCAAGATCTTAGTTTTCTGAATGTTGAATTTTAAAGCAACTTTTTCATTCTCCTCTTTCACTTTCATAAGAGGATCTTCAGTTCCTCTTCACTTTCTGCCGTAAAGGTGGTGTCATCTGCATATCTGAGGTTATTGATATTTCTCCCTGCATTCTTAATTTCAGATTGTGCTTTATCCAGCCTAGCATTCTACATGATGCACTCTGCATATAAGTTCAATAAGCAGTGTGATAATTTACAGCCTTGATGTACTCCTTTCCCAATTTGGGACCAGTCAGTTGTTCCATGTCCTGTTCTAACTGTTGCTTCTTGACCTGCATACTGATTTTGCCGGAGGCAGGTAAGTTGTTGTGGTATTCCCATCTCTTGAAGAATTTTCCACAGTTTGTTGTGATCCACAAAAGGCTTTGGCGTAGTCAGTAAATCATAAGTAGATTTTTTTTTTTTTTTCTGGAACTCTCTTGTGTTTTCTATGATGCAACGGATGTTGGCAATTTGATTTTTGGTTCCTCTGCCTTTTCTAAATCCAGTTTGAACATCTGGAAGTTCTTGCTTCATGTACTGTTGAAGCCTTACTTAGAGAATTTTGAGCATTACATTGCTAGCATGTAAGATTAGCACAATCATATGGCAGTTTGAACATTCTTTGGCTTTGCCTTCATTTGGCATTGGAATGAAAACTGGCCTTTTCCAGTCCTGTGGACACTGCTGAGCTCCCCAAACTTGCTGGCATGCTGTGTATAGCACTTTCACAGCATCATCTTTTAGGATTTGAAATAACTCAGCTGTCCAATTATAGGTATTTTAATATTTGAAAATATTAATATAATGAAATACAAGTTATTTCTTAACCCATTACTTTTTCTTCAGTTGTATGCTTAGATTTCTAAAAAATGTATGGGTTAATTCTAAGTGCAATAACCAAAAAAGATATTTAAAGGCACTAGATAAGACAGTATAAAATTTCTTTTATTGGCTTTGAATGATTTGACACTTGAGTTAAGTTGTGCTATTACTATAGGCGACTATCAATAAGCTAAAAGTTATTGTGTATGTATTTTTTTTTGTTTGTTTTCAAAATAAAGATAGAAGTGAAGAGAGGAGAAGGCTAAGCAAAACCCTCAAGGACCACCTGCCAACACTGGGTTTATAGCATCCAATTTATAGTACATGAGCAAATCTCTTCTTGAGTTGACAGTCCAATATTAATTAAATAATTACTGCAGGGATTCCCTGGTAGCCCAGTGCAAAGAATCTGTCTGCCAATGCATGGGACACAGGTACGACCCCTGGTCCAGGAAGATTACAGGGTAATCTGCAGGGTAACTAAGCCCGTGAGTCTAAACTACTGAGCCTGAGAGCCAAAACTGCTGAAACCTGAGTGCCTAGAGCCTGTGCTTAGCAAGAGAAGCTGCAGAAATGAGAATCTCACGAACCACAGCTAGAAAGTAGCCACTGTTCACTGCAACTAGAGAAAAGCCACATGCAGCAACAGACTCAGTGTAGCCAAAAGTAAATTTAAAAATTTTATTTACATAATATTTTATTTAATAATTTTTCTAGTATTATTTTATTATCATAACTATCTTGTTTTAGGTCACTTTTTTAGCATTTATCTCATGAAAGGCACCTTTTTGCCTATATAAGAAATTCACTTCTGTTGATTTCATACTTGAAAGATAACACTGCTATGTAAAAAATGATTGGCAAGGTAAAAACACACATCTATGAACTTGTTGCAAATTTCTTCTAATTCCCAACATGGAGTGATAATCAAAAGTCTGACACCAGCTGGGGTGTTTTTTATTGTTTTGGGGGGGCAACTTGATCTGCTTTTTAAAAAATGCTTAAGTATCTTAAAGAATTTGTCTTTGTAATAATGGCTTTTAAAGCTATAGGGAAAATATATATACTTCTCAATGTTTTTCTTTGAATGTGAGTAATCCTTTTTAGTTGACATAATCAGGAGTCTTAGAAAAAATAATGATATTACTACTGATGATGATTTATGATGATGATTATTTTAGTATGGTTCATTTCCTTTTCACCATATTAAGCAAACTGTCATTATTTTTTCTCTGAATTTTCAGGGAGTTTTTTGGGATAACATCATCAGAAAATGACCGAAGTCTTTCTTTGTTAAAACAAATTTGCATTTACTAAGTGTCAGTTCTACTCTTAATCTATATTGAAAATAACATAATACTTTGATTTTGGTGTTTTCCATTTTCTTGGTATCTTCCCTACCTGCTTTTAATTTTATCTAGCTGACTTTTCCTCTCATCTTGTATTTAACTTGCCATTTTCTATGGAAGTCATGCTATCATATAGCTTATCATTTACATTCAAAAAGTTTTAAATTTTTCATTTCTGAAGTACTTTTTGTTGTTATTTACTTCTACTGGAAGTGTGGTAATGCGCCTTTTTTTCAATCTATGTTGATTTTTTAAAATGTTTTACATTGTTAGTTCTTTTACGTGTTTTCTCATCTTTCAGTAAAATAAAACTTCTGCCTTAATTTCATCTAATAAACAGAGTTTGAATATTGCCCTTGGCACAATTTCCTGATTAGTAAATAAAGATCCAATCTGTTATTAGATCAAGAGGGATGATAAGTAGATATTTAATGACTTAATGCCAGTTCCAAGTTCAAATAGCAGCCTTTGATCTAATGTAATTCTGTAGGTCTGAAATACAGATATGTCCTACTGCTTAACTCTGAATACCTCTGTAAATCAAAAATTAATGTCACCACAATTCTTTGCCAAAATTCTCATTATTTTTTTTCTTGTTTGTGGCAGTTGCAAAAATTATACCGTCTAGATTGTTATACATCTGTGGTCTTTAATGGACACTTGCACATATTTTCCTAAAAGTTTCCATATATTGTTCTAACTGACTTAGGTACGAATATGTGAAGAGATGAGGAAGGTGGTTTTCTGATGGCAAAAGGCCATTTGTTCCAGGAATAGATTTCAAGGCAATGGGCTTCTGTGAAGAATTTATGTTTATTATTCAAGTGGTAGACAGAGAAGAAAGTGGGATTAACTACTTTCCGGTTTCTGACAGACATTTCGCTCAGTGTTTAATGCAGGTAGACTGTCTTCTGTGCCCTACTGAACTTTAATGATAGGTTTGGAACTAATCTTAGTTTAAGTCGGTGATGTGAGTTTTCATCTATTATATTGCTTCTATATAAAATATGATGAAAAGTTAGGAAAGAATATGCTGAGGGCTCCTGGTCAGAACCAGATGACATTTTAAAATTAGAGGTCAAATTTTCATTTATTACTCTATTCCTTGGTCATTTAATTTTCTTTCAAATAATTATCTTGTCTCTTTTTATAGACCTCTGTTGTCATTCTTAAATAACTCAAGATGGAAAATGTTTAATGTATAAAAGTTTGGAGCAATAGAATTTAATCCTGAAACAATCTCCTTAACAGGCATCTTAATAAAACAAATTTTTACTTATATATTAATTGAAAATCTAGATAATAATGGAGAAACACCCCATATTCAAAAAATGTTTTATGCTTATAAGCAGATCTGTTTAACTGAATTCATTAAAAACAGCATCCTTAAGAGCCTGGTTTTATGCACTTAGCAATTTACTGTGCATATAGTAACCTAGATGATCAATGTAAAAATGTATGCATATACATACTTATACAGTATATTTTACATATATACATACATATACATATCTTCACTCTCCTCACCCTCACCCCCAACAACAGTATCTATTATAATGACCTGAAATTATTAGGTCTTCAATAAATCACTCTTAGTCTATTGATTCTATACATATAAGAGTTATTCAAAGATAATGATCTCAAGTTTCACACTGTGATTCTAACACAAATGTATATGTATATAGATATAGCTATTTAATTTTGGTTTTGCATGTATTTTAAATATAAAAAAGGCAAACTATGGAATAAACCATTCTCATTTAAACCTAGTCTTCCTCATTAATTTTTCATTGTGCAAATCTCTGTCTATAGAGGCGCCATCTTACAATAAAATGGAGACCTTCAGGTGTTTAACAAGATGCATTGCCAAGTTTTAATAGAATTCTGCTGATGATAGACTTTGGAGTTACTACTTCTCTGACTTTCCTACCTATAAATCCTTCAGACTTGGCCATCGTTCAAGTCAAAGCTTCTAGAATTATTCATGCTTGCTATGTTGCTTTAAAACTGAATCTTTTCTACAAATACTGTGCAGAGAAAGCAATAAGAAAATTGTTGAGAATAAAAATCTATGCAAAATCAAGGTGGTATTATTACCTATTTATTTTACTTGTCTGATGCAAGAGAGGTACATTGTTGGAAGATTTTTGCTTAATAAGCTGTTACTAAAAATTGACAAAACACATAACCTTGGACTACATATTTTGTATTAGATAGGCCTAATAGGGCAAATTATCAAATTCTGTCTCTTTTTATATCGAGCACTGCATTAGAAGTTCTCAGCTAAGGGAAATATTGCTCCCCAGGAATCATTTTGCAGGATCTGGGGACATTTCATTTGTCACACTGTGTGGAGACAGCTACTGTCATCTATAGGGTGATGGTTTGAAATGATGCTAAACATCCAGCTCCCAGAAAAAGAATTATACAATCACGATGTCTATGGTGCTGAATTAAACACCAAGACAATGGATTAGCCTAAATCTTGCTATTTTTTATAGCACAATTGTCTCAGTGGCTTAAGCTTTTACTAACAATCTAAGATTTTTTTCCATTCCCAGGACTGGAACATTCTCATTACTTGTTTCAAATCACTTTAAGCTGCTCAGTATAAAATGCAAGGAATCACATTCTCTACACTAAGGAAAGCAGGACCCTCTGGGCTGATGTGGATAAATATAGTTGTTAATAAATAAATAGTGTTTCAAGTTTTTTGAAATTTAAAACATCTGGACAGATGGCTTCTAGGTTAGACATTGTTAATGTACTTAAACTTTTACTGGTATCCTATATGTTGGAATCATCTATTATATATTGCCATAGGTGTTGATGAGATTAAGTGTTTACTGTATACTAAGGAAGCTGAAGTGGAAAAGTCCTTAATATCACCATTCTCCAAGCAGAGAAGTGGTACATGCCTGACCACATATAGAAGACATAGCTCTGGAACTCCAGGTGTTCAGAAACAAAGATGATATCTCTGCTTATCTTAATCACAGAAAAGTGAAAGTAAAGTGAAATTGTCAGTCAATCAGTTGCAATTGACTCTTTGTGAAGCTGTGGACTGTAGCCCACCAGGCTCCTCTGTCAGTGAGATTCTCCAGGCAAGAATATTGGAGTGGGTTGCCATGCACCACTCCAGGAGATCTTCCCAACTCAGGGATAGAACCCAGATCTCCTGCAACACCTGCCTTGTAGGCAGATTCTTTATTGCTGAGCCACCAGGCAAGTCCGGTTGCTCATCAGTAGGTCTGTATTGTGAGCCATGGAAGAGTCATCTCTCATTCTTGGCAAGTAGGGGAAACGCTTTGCTGGGGGAAAAAAAAAAAAAAAAGATTTTAAATCTAGAATATAACTTTAACCTAAACGCTGCCTCTCAGGTTATGATACTCAGTTGCGGCAATGAGAAAGGTCAGAAGGAAAAATAATACTTATTTGTCCAGAGATGTTTCATTTTTACAGTCTGATCATGCCAAAGAAATGTTCAGAGTTTATGAGGGGGGGCATTTAGAGTGCAATTATTCAAGGTACTCTTACCATTTTTCTGTAGGAAAAAATGTGTTTTAAACATGTTGGATATCTTAAAAGGAACATTTTACCTACTGACTACTGTCACTGAATCTTTTTCTGACTTGTAATTTATCTTGTTTCTTTCTATTGTTTACACTAATGGATAATAGATATTCTTTCCTTAGACTGTCATACAAATCATTTTCAAGTTAACCATAGTGATGCATTCATTTGCCAGAGAGATCGTGGGTTGAACAATTTTCTGGTCTGAGCAGATACATTTTAAATTATCAACAAGTCCCAGGTGGTGCCATTGTAACACTACATGTTTAAGAAATTAAAATATAAGCTGGAATACTTGTGACACATATAAAGATACAATTAAATATTACAGTGTCCATTCATTTTTAATTCTCCCCTTCTCAACTATAGTTGGTTTATGTGTATGTCTACTCATTATCTCATCTTATCAAGTCAAAATAAGTTGTTTTTCTTTATTTTAAAATTGTTTAGATAGATTTACTGTTAAGAATAGCTATAAGTAGTGTTCATTCCGGAGAAGGCAATGGCACCCCACTCCAGTACTCTTGCCTGGAAAATCCCATGGATGGAGGAGCCTGGTAGGCTGTAGTCCACGGGGTTGCTCAGAGTCGGACAGGACTGAGCGACTTCACTTTCCCTTTTCACCTTCATGCATTGGAGAGGGAAATGGCAACCCACTCCAGTGTTCTTGCCTGGAGAATCCCAGGGACAGGGGAGCCTGGTGGGCTGCCGTCTAAGGGGTCGCACAGAATCGGACACGACTGAAGCGACTTAGCAGCAGCAGCAGTGTTCATTCCCCTTCATTTAAACTATCAAAAATTAACAACTATAAAATTTTATAACATTCTAGGCAGTGCTGCTCCAATTCTCAATTTAAGGTAAGTGTATTTTGCTGTTTTCTAACATGATCGTTTTCATACTGTTCGCAGGGTTCTCAAGGCAAGAATACTGAAGTGGTTTGCCATTCCATTCTCCAGTGGACCACATTTTGTCAGGCCCTGAATAGCAGGGACATGCCCTTCAGCCACTCCATGTAGCTGGATGACATGTCCAGTGCCCTGGTTGTCCCACTGCTAGTCCTCGTTGAGTGAGTAAACCTTCACTGTGCATGTGGTTCAGTCAATGTGAGGCCTGGGGTCAAAGCAAAGGCCCTGCTGGAATGGCTGGAAGGGTGTTAGGGGAAGGCTAGAGATGATGTTGGATGATGCCCAGGAAAGGAGGGCCCCCTGGCCTCACTGCTACTTCTGGCTATCCTAAAGCCCATCTTATGGCCCAGGAGTTGCTGTCTCCCCTAGAGCCCATCTGCCATCCAGATGATTTCCTTAAAAATTAATTTTGGCAAATAGTAAGAAGCATGACCTAATGGGGACAAATGATATAGTCAAGCTTGATTGAATTTAAAATTATTTTGCAATGAGTTTTCAGTTAAGAGGAATCCAAAACAAACAACATAATTCCATCAGATAGGAAATTAAATTGATTAAACATATGGGTTTATTATCTTAGTTTTTAAATATTTCAAGTAGGAAGTCAATTGAGAAAGTTTCAGATGCCTGATTGCAAGTCATGTGAGAAGTGACATGGTGTCCTTGGAGGAGACATTTTAATATAAAAGTGAGGATTCTTAAATTTTATTCCTGTAACACATGAGTCTATCTTTTTAATGATCAAATGTTTTAAATGGACAAAAGTAATTTCGTGGGTGACTAATTCCACAGATGGAAAATCACACCTACCACCTGTTCGAGGTAGACTACAACTGATACAGTTTCCCAAACACCTGGGTTTGTCCTTGCTCTTCTATTTATATGCTTCATGACCTTGGAAAATATATCAATATGTTGCTGGGTATCAGCTTGTGGTTACAATATAAAGATAATGTGATAATAAAATACTCTCTACCTATTATGAATCCTGATTTGAAGTTAAACATATAAATCAAACTATGGCACAAAAATTTACATTAATAATTTGCAAATGTGAGCTGCAGTAGACATGAGTATTAGGCGTACATCACACTGAAGTCCTGTTAGCAATGGCTCTTTAAGAATTACACAAACTGAAGTGGCTTTCTCATCTTCAAAAGGGCATTATCCACATAGAAGTAGAAAATGAAAGTGAGCAGGCTTTGTCAAATGCTGGCTTCCCAAACAACCCAAGAAGTACATTTCTAAGTCAAAGCTGGGTTTATTGCTTGCTGCATTGAAGAAGAGTACTACCTTGACAGAGTTTTATTAATAGTATCAGTGAGAAATCTTTGAAATTTTGTGATCTGGTTTCAGGTAAGTGCTTCAGTGAAAGTATTTAATTGCTATTGATTAAGGAACATGATATGGTATTTCAGAACTGGTGGATATAAGTTTCAAAAGCTTTAGAGGGTAAGCAATTGCTTATTGTTGTCTACTGAAAAGTTGAACGGTTTTTTGTGTATTAAAGTGAGTTATTCAGGAAGTCCCTGAAACAAACAGTAATATTATTTAAACATTTATCTTCTTGAATACAAATTTTCTGGAAGAACAAAGTCGTATTGATGAAGACAGTGACATTTTATTAGTGAAGAGAGCCAAAGAAAAAAGTGGTGTTAATGTAGACGGTAAGCTGAGTGAGTTGGGATGCCACAAGACTGTAGTACACTGGGCTCCTCTCTCAATGGAATTCTCTATACAAAAATACTGGATTGTATAGTATTTTTGTATTTATCCAGGAGACCTCCCCAACCCAGGGATCAAACTCAGGTCTCCTGCATTGCAGGCAAATTCTTTACCATCTGAGCCACCAGAAAAGCCCCATAGATGGTTTCAGTCCTCTTTAAATAATCAAAATGTTCAAATAAAAAATATGTTTACTTATATATACTCTATAACTAAAAGGAATATTATATATGTTCAAATCTTTCCTGAACCTAATATAAACCACCTGTATGAATTTCTGAAAATAATTTAGTTAAACAAAATGATTCCCTGGGAAAATGCTAGATTAGTATATTGAGGAGGGCATTTAACCCACTCCAGTATGCCTGCCTGGAAAATCCCCATGGACAGAGGAGCCTGGTGGGCTACAGTCCATGGGGCTTCAAAGAGTAGGACATGACTGAGTGACTAAGCACAGCACACAGCAATATAAAGAGAGAACTAGTAGAAATAGAGAGAGTCAATTTGACATTGACTTTGCATTCAGTTCAGTTCAGTTCATTTCAGTCGCCCTGTCATATCCGACTCTTTGCAACCCCATGAATCACAGCACGCCAGGCATCCCTGTCCATCACCAACTCCTGGAGTTCACTCAAACTCATGTCCATCGAGTCAGTGATGCCATCCAGCCATCTCATCCTCTGTCGTCCCCTTCTCCTCCTGCCCCCAGTCCCTCCCAGCA
>NW_011491217.1:24204-28104 GCF_000754665.1 Bison bison bison | reverse complement strand
ACTCCTATCCCTCCATGTCATCTGGGTTTTGGAGAATGATAGGAACAAATTCCAGGGAAATAACATTTTATTTACTTGTATTTTTTTTTTATTTTTGTGGAAATATATCATCTCTTCTTTGGTAATAACAAATTATATTTATTTTAAATCAGCTATATTTGAATAATGCGATGGGATTTTTCTGTTCTTGGTACTAATATTAAACAAAAAATAGTTATAAAATGAGACAAAGATTTCTCATTACAGAGTCAAGCTATAGAGTCTTTTAAAAATAACCGTCTGCTTTTTTTTTTGCTGAAATAAAAATATCATGACAAAGATATGTGTCATATAGGAAAAAAATATTATTATTTATTCTATGCAAATGATATTATAGGGACTGTGATTAAATTTCAAAATCATTCTATTAAATTGCATGCAAAAGATTAAGTCCAATATTTACAGTTCATGGAAGGGCAGAGAAGAAGCATTGAATAACCAGTGATTATTTTTTTTTTTGTTCTGGCAAATATCATTGAGTCTTATTACTACATTATCCTTCCCAGAAATTAATATACACTAAAAAGGTACAGAGTTATAATATTGCAAATACAGAGAATTTTCAAGGAAAAGGCAAAGTATTCATTTTGCATTATTGTTTTATTGCATTGTTTATTGCATTGTTTGTATAGTATTTACATCTGATCTATAAAGTCCAATTAGGAACTACTTAAATAGAAACTATAATATCTTTTATCAAACAATTGAAACCTAATGAACTTGTTTGAATAAATGAAAAAACCTTGCCTGAAATTCTTTAAATAAAATAATAATAATATACTGATGTATACATGCAATGGCACCCCACTCCAGCACTCTTGCCTGGAAAATGCCATGAAAGGAGGAGCCTGGTAGGCTGCAGTCCAAGGGGTCGCTAAGGGTCGGACACAACTGGGCGACTTCACTTTCACTTTTCACTTTGATGCATTGGAGAAGAAAATGCAACCCACTCCAGTGTTCTTGCCTGGAGAATCCCGGGGACGGGGGAGCCTGGTGGGCTGCCGTCTATGGGGTCGCACAGAGTCGGACACGACTGACGCGACTTAGCAGCAGCAGCATACGTGTATGTGTAAAACGTTCTTTCAATCCAATCAGACTTCTGATTCTCCATTTTTATTTAGCTTCAAATTGTTTTGAAGTTATATGTTTAATGCTCAAATATTGAGATGTTAGATTGCCAGATTTAAATCATCCAAAGCAAAACTTAATAAGACAATGATTATTTTAACCTTCCACACTCTAATTGGAATATACTAGAAAATCAATTAAAAGAAAATCAATTTTTAAAAAGTGAACATTTTTAAAAAACTTTCTAATCACTGGACTATGTCTTAATTTCTTGGTAGTGAATGTGTAGAAATAAAGTTAAATGACCATACACCATGAATTTTGACCCAAGTATAATACTGATTTATAGTTAAAACATACCCTACATATGGTAATGAATATGCTATAATTTTTAATGATTCTTTTCACATTGTAAATGTGATCCCAAGTCATGCCTAAGAATCTGGACAGTGACTTAGATGGATTTATAGAGAAGACTGCCTACCCATTATAGCATAAACCTGGAGTTCATGCCATTCTGGTAACCAAAGTAAAATAGTTTGAAGAGCCTCCCATTTCCAATATTAAGGGCTGGCAAAAGCACTCGTTTCCTTACTTGGTATAGTAATCTGACTACTGAGGCTTTCACTTGTTACTTGTTAAGAATTTCAGCAAGTTGAATATTTTTCATTAGCACCAATTTCCTTATTTGCAAAAAGTCGATAATAACTGTGCACTCCAGGAGTTGTATAGGAAAAATACCAAGCTCATAATGATATTTAAGTAGTTGACATTAAATTGTTAATCTCTCAAACTGCACTTTCTCTACTGGCTTCTCTTTTTTTCCCCTAAAAACTACCATTTTATGTTCACTTAATGTAGAACATGATTTACCTTGGACTCCATGCCTCCTTCAAAGTTAATTTTATGTAAATTCTTTGGATTAAATATTTTTGCATCAGGAAGCATAAGTCAGTTGTACTGTTCTATTTTCTTACTGTATCATGCTCTCATGCTCAGTCTTTAAGTTGTGTTCAACTCTTTGAGACTCCCCTGAACTGTAGTTCTCCAGACTTCTCTGTCTATGGAATTTCCCAGGCGAAAATACTGGAGTGGGTTGCCATTTCCTTCTCCAGGGGATCATCCTGACAGAGGGATTGAAGTCACGTCGCCTACTTGGTAGGTGGATTCTTTACCACAGAGCCACCAGGGAAGCCCTTCTTGATGCATATCAATGATAAATAATAGAAATATTAACAACAATAATAATGGAAAATAATAGTAGTCATTGACATTTATTGTACTAGAGTATTGACACGATAATATTTTTTAGTCTTCATCAAAAGATTAATGCTTATTCATATTAGACAGACAAGGGAACTAAAATTTAAGGATGCTTAAAAATATTATTCCAGGCCACACTGCTGTTAGACGTGTAGGCTAATATTTGAATTGGGATTATTTCACCCCAAAATTCATGATTTTGATCATCACCCAAAGAGGTCAGTTCTGCTAACCTAATAGTTCAGTAACTGTTTCCATGCCCATCCCACTATCCTTCATTTCTGAGCATATCTACACAACTGGGCTGCCAAATTATCTTTCAGACTGAAAGATCAGATTATTTTTAACTTTTTAGCTTTTTCAAAATAACTTTACAGTTTGTATTCACTGTTACATCAAAAAAAAAAAAAAAAAAAGTCTTTAAGCTCTATCCTTGGAGTGCAGTCCTAATATCACTCACCTAGGGCAAGGAATAGCTAAGCCACATAAGGACTCAAAGTAGTAGGAAAAATATGTTCTTTCATGCCAGTGCTACTCTAAGGGTACTACTGAGAAATATATCCCTATGGATGTGGTTAATTGTCTCTGCAGCAATGTAGTCACTGGAACAATACTAGATGTGTTGGGAAAGTGCTGTCAAAGGACATTTTTTTTTTCTTCCTCTTCTCTAATGTTGATATCTGTTCTCTCTTGGTTTATTAGTCAACTCTGATCACTACATTGGTGAAATCTCACAACAGTTATAAATGAAACATCTGGTTTTGGGCACATGGAATGAAGTGAAAGTTGCTCAGTCATGTCTGACTCTTTGCAATCCCGTGGACTTCTCCATGGGGTCCATGGAATTCTCTAGGTCAGAATACTGGAGTGGGTAGCCTTTCCCTTTTCCAGGGGATCTTCCCAACCCAAGAATCGAACCATGATCTCCTGCATTACAGGCAGATTCTTCGGCAGCTGAGCCACCAGGGAAGCCCAAGAATACTGGAGTGGGTGGCCTATCCCTTCACCAGGGGATCTTACTGACCCAAGAATCAAACCATGATCTCCTACATTGCAGGAAGATTCTTTACTAACTGAGCTATCAGGGAAGCCCTTGGGCACATGAGTTCACCAATATTCATAGGATCATGTTTCTAATTTCAAAACAAGGTCTGATTTTACTTTGGGTACTTGCTGTGTTAAGTATGTCTGGCAGGGCCAGGCCTAGTGCCCACCCCAGGGATGAGGAGAAGGGAGGGTGAGAATTGTCATTTACTTGTAGTCACCTCTGGAGTTATTTCCCCAAGTCATCATCATGAAGTCACAAAGCATCATTAAGTTCTGAAAAATGCTCATTATATAGCTTTAAAATGCCCATTAAAAATGACATTACCTGACTTGCAGTATGTTTTATTTCACATATGAAATTCCTGCAATAATTTTATGGACCAATTATATTTCATTTTGGTTTTTGCATTAAAATGTAATTTATTAAATTATTCAACATAGATATTACAGACTTGTAACACCTTTGATTTTTCATTTATTTCT
>NW_011491217.1:4083-24007 GCF_000754665.1 Bison bison bison | reverse complement strand
GTAAACAAAGGAAGGAGAGAAGGAAGGAGGGGAGAAATAAGGATGTTGATAACATACTGTTGTATCTATGGTTGAAAGAAAGTATTTTTGAGGCAAGTACATATATACACAAATTAAATCATTAGTCAAATTAGCCTGCATCTCATATCCTTATCTTCTAAGCCTTTGGCTTTGTGATGTTCTATATAATGCAATTCATTTTTAAAAATCCAAATTGTCCTGTTGTGCATCTTTTGAATAAATAGCATATGTAAAATTATTTTTATTTCAAAAAAGTAAAGCATTTGGCTGAACCAGTCCCAAGCAAAGTGCCGAAATAAATGGACATTTAAAGTAAATGAAACAAAAAAGTTCAATGGAAAAACAAACAATGTAGTGATTTAAAACAAATTACATTATTGTTTCATAGTTTGAGTTAGCTGCTGCTGCCGCCGCTGCTAAGTCACTTCAGTCGTGTCCGACTCTGTGCGACCTCATAGACGGTAGCCCACCAGGCTCCGCCATCCCTGGGATTCTCCAGGCAAGAACACTGGAGTGGGTTGCCATTTAAATGCCTCTTATTCAGGATAACTCAAAAAGCTGCGATCAAGGTGATGGTCAGAGTTATAGTCATTTTAAGGCTCAATGAGAAGCAGTATCCTTTCAGTATCACTCTTCTGACTGTTGGCAGTTCTTAGGTCTTCATTTGTGTTTGACCGGAAACATATCATGTTACTCTTTTCATAGGATGGCTCACAATATGGCAGCCTGTCTTCCCCAGAGAAGAGACTGAAACAAAAGTCACAATCGTTTTATAAGCTATTCTTGGAAATGATATTTTATTACATTACCATATTTTATTTGTTAGAAGAGAGTCCATACTCATATTCACATACAGAGTTACATGAATACCATGGTACAGAGATCTTTGGGGGCCACTTTCAAGTCTGTCCACTGTACAACCCAAATATATATCAAAGATAGTAAATTAACTACATTATATTCAGACAATGGAAAATTATATAGCACTCAAAATGAATGAAGTACAGAGATCCACATAATATTCCTAAATATTAGTAAAACAACATCCACTGAAATAAACTCCAAAAATATATAAAGCATAATACTCATTAAAAATGTGAAGAATAATTTACATCAAAAGATCTTATACTTTTAAAGTAACATACATATATTCATATATATATATAAATATACTCTCAAAATGTACATCGATTATTATTTTGAAAGAATATATATGAATATACTTCATACACACACACACACACACATATATATATAACTTTATAATAAGAATAACAAAGTATTCCAGAAAATGGTTAACTTAGGGTATGAGATAATAAAATGTGTTGATACAGTGAACATGTGGTAAGATACAGATTTTTATCAATGTTTTAGTTCTTCTGTCTATGGATTTGCAGATGCAAATACCTTATTAAATATTTAAGCCTATGGGTGTTGTTTGGAAGGAATGATGCTAAAGCTGAAACTCCAATACTTTGGCCACCTCATGCGAAGAGTTGACTCATTGGAAAAGACTCTGATGCTGGGAGCGATTGGGGACAGGAGGAAGAGGGGACAACAGAGGATGAGATGGATGGATGGCATCACCGACTCCATGGACGTGAGTTTGAGTGAACTCCGGGAGTTGGTGATGCACAGGGAGGCTGGTATGCTGCAATTCATGGGGTCACAAAGAGTCGGACACAACTGAATGACTGAACTGAACTGAAAAAAGAGAGCATATAATATTGTATGAATATGTGTGTCAACTCTGCATGTCATAGTCCAGTTAAAAAACAAAAACAAAAAAAAACAAAAACACCACTACCAAAAACTATGAAACAGTAAATAGATCTGATCTAATGTACAAGGTGGGAACAGAAATATAACCTTTAATTTTTGGTCCTCATCATTAAGAGAAATATAGTGAATCCCTGGTCTCTGAACTGAAAAAGATGTTATAGTAAACACACCGGTCCAATACACACACGATCTGAGCAACCCGGGCCAATAGAAAAGAAAGGACTCAAGGGCACATTATCAAGTTGTGTTGGGAATTAATCTCACTGCATGTCTGAGTCTTAACTTTAAAGTTCAAGGCACCTACATTAAGCCAGCATGGGAAAAAGTTTGTTTATCAGACATAGTGATCAGAATAAATTATTGTATCAAGGACCAAAGTTAGATGGCATTATTGTCTTTCTAGACTGCCAGTCTATTAAAAACTGCGGACTCGCAAAAGAAATGGGAATTTTGGACATATGAATTTAGAATAAAATTACACCATGTTAAAATCTTGGTGAATGGAGTCATGATCCCTGCAAGTTCCTAAATTTGGTAGTAATAAATACTGAAATGTCACTCTCTGAGACAGATGACTATGTACTTAGGTGGATCCCTCCCACCTCTGTAATTATGGCCAATCATAACATTATAACCAACTTTAGATGAAGGATACATCTTAATTGTTAGGCATAAACCAAGTCACTATACAGATGAACATTTTTTTTTTTTCCTGGCAGACGAGTAGCCTTGTAGCTTATCAATCTTCTTTATAGTTGGATTAGTCATATGACACTGCTTTGACCAATTACATGTAGACAAAAATTGTACATGCTGCTTCCAGGTGTGGTCCATCAGACTTCCTTTATGACCTTCAGTTCTCTTCTCCCACAGACCAACTGGAAATAAACACTCTTGGTAACTGTTGGAGCATTACCATGATGTCTACAAGGTGTTTATATAGGATTCCTTAGTTTGTACTTCCCTCTTCTCATCCCTTACTACTTTATTTGAGCATGGAATAAACTACTATTGGGTCAAGCCTCTAAAATTCTACGGCTTATCTCCTTATTGCTCTTGCTATTTACTCACCAAGTCACGTTTGACTCTGCGACCCCTCACCTGGTTCCTCTGTCTATGGGATTTCCCAGGCGAGAATATAGAAGTAGGTTGCTATTTCCTTCTCCAGGGGATCTTCCTGACCCAGGGGTGGAATCACATCTCCTTCATTGGCAGGTGGATTCTTTACTGCCGAGCCATCAGGGAAGCTTCTCTCTTACAGCATCCAATTTTACATTATGAATGCTATCATATTTTGACTAGTATTCAAACATGGTTGAAACCAAGAAGATTGAATTATTTAGCATCCCTGATTCCATGTTTGGTTTTGGCATCATTAACCTGGACCTGTAATGAATCGATAACTGTGTTTATTCTGAGAATGTCACCTTGTTTGAGACAGCTGCAGTATGGTCTTATTGTTAGCACGGGCCATGGTCTTTAGTGCTGTCTGATATCTTTGGACTCTTTACTAGAAGAATGTCTGAAAGATTAGTTCAGCAGTTAAAGACTATAAGAAACACTTACTGAAATTCCCTGGTGGTCCAGTAGTTAAGAATCCGACTTCCAATGCAAGGCATGCTGATTCAGTCCCTAGTTAGGGAACTACGATTACATATGTTGCAGGGCAACTAAATCTGTGCATAGCAACCACTGAGACTGCAGGTCTGGAGGATTCCTTGTGCTGCAACTAGAAAGAAGTCCTTGTGCTGCAATGAAAGATTTCATATGCTGCAACTAAACCTGATACACACCTAAATAAATAAAGAAATATTTTTTTAAAAGAGAAAGAAATACACCCATTATGTGGAAGAGTGGTCTGGTTGGAGTTGTTTAAGAAACAAAACACACACAAGAATTGGAAAAATACTATTGTTCAGGGAAGCACACTGATTGAAACTGCCCACCCTGGCTAGGCACCATGGTAACCATTTGCATGAGTTGTTTTACAACAGGAGGTCCTGGTAAGGAACACAGAACTAATAAGCCCCCACCAACTTGAAGAGTTTGGGAAAGGTCAAAAGAAGGCACCACATGTCCAACCACCTCCCAGAATCCTTCTTTCTGGCATCCATTTTGGCTGAACAAGGGGTGGGCCTCCAGGAAGGACTCAGAGTCAGAATGATCGCCGAACAACAACCTGGAAACTAATCCCATCACCATAAAACCCTAGACTGCAAGCCATGTGACAGAGCTGTTCTCCTGGGTCCCCTTACCCTACTGCTTTCCTTTCCCAATAAAATCTCTTGCTTTGTCAGCACATGTGTCTCCTCAGACAATTAATTTCCAAATGTTAGACAAGAGCCCAGTTTCAGGACCTGGAAGGGGTCCCCCTTCCTGCAACACTATGCTGGCCAAAACCAAGAATAATACACAGGGGAATTTAATCTTAAAATTTAATTTACTTGCATGTTGACTCTTTGAACTTTAATTTTCAAGAGAATTTGATATTCTAACTTTTAACTTCTTAATAAGAGAACAGTAATAGGTGAATTTACATTAAAATTGAACCTTCTGGGTGTTGCATTGAATGTTAGACAATACTGGTCTTTACTGGCAAATAGTCATTTTAAACTCTTTTGGAGAGAATGATTTGACATAATTAAGAATAAGGCATGGAGTAGGAAGTGAATTTTCACTCTTTAGACCAGGGTACACTATAACTGAGTTCAGTTTAATGGACTTCCTTGACTAGGTTTAGAACCTTGCTGGTGTGAAAGCTACTCTGAGCATCATCGATTCCAGGATGACACTCGGGAGCAGTAACTGGTCTAAGAGCAAAAGTCTTGCTTTCTGACAGCAAGACCATAGTGACAGGCCATTTATCAGGAGTAAAAGTAATAGTATGTCCTCCTTCCCTCTGACCTCTGTGTCTATTGACAAGTTGATTCTGAACTCTGTCAAGGGAGAGGAATTCAATTTTCTAGAACCTAAAAATCCTGTATCTTGCTATGTTGCAGGTACTGTGCCCCAGGAAACATAAGCATGAATGATGATTTGGGACTGAAAGAGAATAACAGCAAGAAAATGTGTCAATTTAGACATGAAAAGACAAAGATTAATTTTAATTTCTATTCTACCATCACTAATAAGTGAATATGAGAAAATAACTTTGAAATCTCTTTTTTGTCTATATATATATTTTTAATTTTATTTTATTTAACTTTACAATATTGTATTGGTTTTGCCGTATACCAAAATGAATCTGCCACAGGTATACATGCTGTTTTTTAAAAAATCAACCTGCATTCAATTTATGTATTTCTTTCCTTTGACCATGATGGCTGAAAATTTCTCCCTGACTTGACTCAACTTTAGAAAGATTTCTTCTTGACCATAGGCCTCCAGTCTCCTTTTCCTCTGCCTGTCTTCCAAATGTGCTGGCAATCCAGAGTCAAGGATATAAACTTTTCCGAGATGAGCAATGTCTATTTCTCTACCTACAGGGTACAGCTATTAGGAGTTCCAACCAGAGCAGAAGTTGTTTTCCTGAGGTTTTAGTTGTTGACAGATACTGAATTTCAATTCTATTTCTTATCCCATTACAATTTCCCAGTATGAAATTTTTCCTTTCAGAGACTTCCCTTAGATCCAAAAACACAGCAGTACCGAGGTCCCAACAAAAAGTGTAAGAGTCTTCTCCATAGAGAGCAATTCTGTCTTTGGAGGCCACAGGATTCTGACCTCCTGATTTCTGAGTCTTTGCAAATGCAGAGTTCTACATCTCTGTTGTGTTTATTCTACTGGCAAATGCTCCCAAGCAGAAGGAACTCCTGATCATGGAGGCTCTGAATATCTCTGTTCCTTACCTAGTATTACAGTTGCATTGTCTTTGATGATCAGAAAATATTTTCTGTTTAAAAATCAACTTGCACTCAATTTATGTATTTTCTCCCCAACTTGACTAAACTTTTGAAAGATTTCTTCTTGATCATAGGTCTCCAGTCTTTTAATCCTTTACTTCTTCTTTATATTTAAAAAGAAATGAATAGGAACTTGGCTGAGACCTCTGCGCTTGACTTGCTTGCTGGTAGGCTTTGAGTTTTGCAGAGTGAACAAGGAGAGAGTGAATTGATATGCTGAAGACTGGTACAGCTGAAGTACCAACATTTCAAGTGTTTTATAAAACATATTACTTTACATAATCATATTAGTTTTAAAAATTAAATAAAATTTAAAAAACATATTACTAATTATTGTTCTATAACTACTGTGAAAGCATAAGGAAACACCTTTTTTTAACACTTTATTGAATTTGTTATGATATTGCTTCTGTTTTGTGTTTTGGTTTTTTGACTACCAGGCATGTCAGATTTTAACTCCCCAAGGAGGGTTTGAGGCCACATCCTCTGCATTGAAAGACAAAGTCTTAACCACTGGACCAGCAGGGAAGTCTTAGAAAACATCTTTTACAGCAAAGAATATAAGTGAGTGGAATTAATTTCCTCAAGAAATAACATGGATTAATGGAAAAGTCTTTGAAATAAATTAGAAAACCACTCCAGGCTCATGATTAAAGAAGATTTTAGAGTATAGAAAGTATGTTATATTGTTTGGTGCTTGATAAGAAAAAAATCCAATACTTTGGCCACCTGATGCAAAGAAATGACTCATTGGAAAAGACCCTGATGTTGGGAAAGATTGAAGGCAGGAGGAGAAGTGGACAACAGAGGATGAGATGGTTGGATGGCATCACTGACTGGACAGGGAAGCCTGGCGTGCTACAGTCCATGTGGTTGCAAAAAGTCAGACATGACTGAGCCCCTGAACTGAACTGAACTGAAGGAAAAAATGTGACGTAAAACCTTTTTTTTGTTTTTTTTTTGGAATTTTAATGTTGATATAACATTTAGTGGTATTCTAGCTCAGTTTTCCTTTCTACAGAAATTTGGTTTTTATGTAGTAGCCTTTCTACCCAGAACAAAGTTGGAAACTTACTACCTTCTATGCTGAACAAATCTAATTGCTAAAATGTTTTTTTTGTTTATGACAGAGTGATATATGTATGTATGTATGTGTATATACATACATATATATATATATATAAAGAAAAACAACAAAAAAATACTTGTTTCAATATGTTTAGAAGAATAACATAAAATTGATGAAAATGTAACAAATTCTTGTTCAGGCAGAATGAAGTAGCTTCCATAATGTCATGTTCATGATAAAGGCTCAATAATATTTTTCAAATATTTTGTTATATGGTCATTAATAATCCAGTTTTATTTCTAAACTGAGGAAAGATGTCCAATCTTAGCAAATCTCAGTTAATATGATCATAAGCCTTAGACTTGGCCAACATTTTATTTTTCTTTCTTCCTTTCCTCCTCCTTCCTCCTTTCTCTCCTTCCCCCTTCCTTCCCCCTCCCACTCTCCTCTTCAGTTGCTTTCCTGTAGATACAAACCTTTATTTTGATGAATTTAGCCTGATTCAATAAATTGACTGAACACATTTTCATATTTTAAACCTAGAACTTATTAACATTATTGAGTTATGTCTAAAGCCATTTCTGATGGTTCATCTGTCTAACTCTTTTAAAGCTAATTATTATCAGTTTTATCAAGCATCACAGTGGGTCAAATAACCAGGTAAATTAAGACAATAGAGTTTAGAACACATATTAAGAAATCCATAGTATTTTTATAAGCTTTAAATTATGAATATTGATTCACTTATTAGTCATGATTTATTTTATTAAATAATTAAATAAATTGCCTAAAACTGAATATATGATAACTCTGTGTTACATTCAAACTTTCGAGTACAACTTTAAACATTTCAAATTGTGAAAATGATTCCATATGTTTTTATTCTGAAGATATATGAATAAGAATACAGTACACATTTCAAGTATTTTCTTTTTTTTAATGTGGACCTTAAAGTATTTATTGAATTTGTTAAAATATTGTTTCTTTTTTATGTTTTGTATTTCAGCCTTTTGGCATGTGGGATTTGACTTCCCCAACCAGGGATTGAACTTTAACCTCTGAACAGTCAGAAAAGTCCTAAGGTTATTAAAATATGTTATCAGGTTCTGCTTTTAATTTTTACACACCCTTATGTAAAGGGATAACATTGTTTACAGGTTCTTATTACAATCAAAGCTACATTCTTGCTGTGCTCAGTCACTAAGTCATGTCTGACACTTTTCAACCATGTGGACTGTAGCCTGCTAGGCTCCTCTATTCATGGGACTTTCCGGGCAAGAATATTAGAGTGCATTCTTCCTGACCTAGGAGGAACCGGTGTCTCCTGACAGGCAGGTGGATTCTTTACCACTGAGCCACATTTTTGCTAATTAACACTAAATGCTCCGACAGTAAAGAATCTGCCTGCAATCCAAGAGACCTGTGTTTGAACCCCAGATCAGGAAGATCCTCTAGAGAAGAGAATGACAATCCACTCCAGTATTCTTGCCTGGAAAATTCCATGGACAGAGGAGCTTGGTGGGCTACAGTCCATGGGATCATAAAGAGTCAGACATGACTGAGCAACTAATACTTCTCAATCTGACTAGCAATTACACATAATTAAATAATATATTTGTTATAAAAATATAGTCAGATGAATTTTGAATATACACCCTTATAGATGAATGACCTTCCCCCCCCACCCCCACCCCTGACCCCGCCTTCTATGCAAGGAAAAACCCAGGCCTTTCCTATGCATGTTTTTTCCCTGTGCATCTCCTTTACTACTCACATAAAACTTTTCGGTTTTGGTCACCAAATGTGTGGAGATTTTTTCCCCACCAAGCAATTCTCTGCAACATCAGCTGGGTTTCCTAGAGTTTAGTTTAATTCTGACACTATTTACCCCAAGATCCCACAACTTTAGGGCTCAGTTGTACAATACTACTCAGCTGCTTTCACCAACAGATACACATTTCAGATGCTGATTTTAAGTCTAGGTTATTACTCGTGTTTCTTCCGATCATCTATATATTAAAAGTTCCAATGATCCCTCTCCTTGGGCTTGATTTGCTAGAATGACTCATAGAACTCAGAGAAACACAAAACATTTACTAATTTATTAAAGAAAATATACAGCCAGAATTTTTTTCAATAAACTTATGATAAACCCTCTGTATTTGTGGATTTCACATTCATGGCTTCAACCAACTACAGATGGAATTTTGATCCATGGTCACTTAAATGTGAGGAAATGAAACCCATGTACATAAAGAGCCTGCATGTATGCATGCTCAGTCACTTCAGTTGTGTCCAACTCTTTGTGACCCCATGAACTGTAGCCAATGAAGGTCCTCTGTCGATGGGATTTCCCAGGCAAGAATACTGGACTGGGTTGCCGTGCCCTCCTTCAGGGAATCTTCTCAACCCAGGGTTGACTCTCTTGTGTTTCCTGCATTTAAGGTGGATTCTTTACCCCTGGGGGCTTCCCAGATGGTATTAGTGATAAAGAGCCCACCCTCCAGTGCGGGAGACATGAGAGACATGGGTTCAATCCCTGGGTCAAGAAAGTCACTTGGAAGAGAGCATGGCAATCCACTTCAGCATCCTTGCTTGATGAATCCCATGGTCAGAGGAGCCTGGAGAGCTACAGTCCATGGGATCATATAGAGTTGGACAGGACTGAAGCAAGTTAGCATGTACAAACACACACTTTACAACTGAGCCACCAGGGAAGCTGGTATAGAGGGACCAGAGCACATAAATAAGAATTTATAAGGCGAATAATCATTTTTAGAGGATATATAAAGGTTACACACATCTGAAAAAACACCAATACAGTATACTAATGCGTATATATGGAATTTAGAAAGATGCTAACAATAACCCTGAGTGTGAGGCAGCAAAAGAGACACTGATGTATAGAACAGTCTTTTAGACTCTTTGGGAGAGGGAGAGGGTGGGATGATTTGGGAGAATGGCATTGAAACATGTATAATATCATATATGAAATGAGTTGCCAGTCCAGGTTCCATGCACGATACTGGATGCTTGGGGCTGGTGCACTGGGATGACCCAGAGGGATGGTACGAGGAGGGAGGAGGGAGGAAGGTTCAGGATGGGGAACACATGTATACCTGTGGTGGATTCATTTTGATATATGGCAAAACCAATACAATATTGTAAAGCTTAAATAAATAAATAAATAAACAGGAAAAAAAAGAAAATAATTGTGCTTATTGGTTTAAAGTTAGAACTTTTAAAAGAAAGAGATATGGTTAACTATGGTTATTGATCTCTTCTCATTTGGAATATTCCTTAAAGCTGATCTCTGCCTCAGTTTAGTTCAGTTCAGTCTCTCAGCTGTGTATGACTCTTTGCGACCCCATGCACTGTGGCATATCAGGCTCCCCTGTCCCTCACCAACTCCCAGAACTTGCTCAAACTCATGTACCTCGAATTGGTGATGCCATCCAACCATCTCATTCTCTGTCATCCCCTATTCCTCCTGTCTTCAATCTTTCCCAGCATCAGAGTCTTTTCCAATAAATCAGTTCTTCGCATAAGGTAGCCAAAGTGTTGGAGCCTCAGCTTCACCATCAGTCCCTCCAATGAACATTTAGGACTGATTTCCTTTAGGATTGACTAGTTTGATTTCCTTGCAGTCAAAGGACTCTCAAGAGTCTTCTCCAACACCACAGTTCAAAAGCATCAAATCTTTGATGCTCAACTTTGTTTATGGTCCAACTCTCATATCCATCCATGACTACTGGAAAAACCACAGCTTTGACTAGATGGACCTTTGTTGGCAAAGCAATATCTCTGCTTTTTAATATGTTGTCTAGGTTGGTCATGGCTTTCTTTCCAAGGAGTAAGTGTCTTTTAATTTCATGGCTGCAGTCAACATCTGCAGTGATTTTGGAGCCCAAGAAAATAAAGTCTCTCACTGCTTCCATTGTTTCCCCATCTATTTGCCATGAAGTGATGGGACAGGATGGCATGATCTTAGTTTTTTAATGTTGAGTTTTAAGCCAACTTTTTCACTCTGCCTAGTTAAGCTAAATCTAGTTAAGTTAAAATGAGTAAGTCAAGTTAATATAGTTAAGTTAAATCTAGTTAAGTTAAAATGATCTTTGCCTAGTTAAGTTAAAATGAGTAACTCAAAGATATTACAATGATATTTATAGAAAAAAAGAAAAATCTTTCATGGCTCTTAGTGGGGATTTTAGAAAAGCTTTCAGCTTAGTCATAGATTTTGAAACGTATAAGGCCTATAGGAATCTCCACCTTTTGGGAGATAAAGGAAGACAAGGAAATTGTATTTATTATTTGTGTGTAACTCAAAGCTTAAAAATGATTCTTAAATAAACTTTTTTATTTAATCTTAAAAAAAAACAACAACAACTTTTTTTCCCCCTTAAATAAACCTGAGGATTTTTTTTGTTTGTTTGTTTGTTTTTTAATCCTTACAACTACTGACTTTATTAGATGCTGGAGGGGAAGGGGACATTTTCTTTTCTTCTGAAAATGCACATGCTATCTTATTTTTTAAAACAAACATTTTAGCATCGACTTCAGACAACTTTAGATTAAGGAAAGAATACAATATACTTTACATTTTGTTATTTACTAACACATGTTAACCAAGGACCCCAGCCAAAGTGGAAATTTGTTTCAGAAATACTGCTGTAGTCTTATTTTTCCCCATTAGATCCTAGAATTTATTATGGTTTCCACAATATTTTTTTTTTTTGGAATTGGAAAATTTTATAATAATGGAAATGATTTGCTTGGAGTAACATTCAAAAACAAAAAGATGAAATGTCTACTTTCAAGCAAGATAGGATGACAGTGATCATACTTATCTTCCTGTCTGAAATAAAAATAACAACAAGCACAAGATAAAAAGAGACAAAATACTTGAAACAATAGTTTTCAAGACACTCAGTGTCAAGCAACAAAGGATAGTAATTCCTGAGAAATAGAAGATGATAAGAAGGACCCTAAAACCACAACAACTTACTGTCTTGAGGGAGTTTTTGAGCCATTGTGCAAAGGGGATTTATGTGAAGATTGGTAGACTGCTTTGATCAAAGGAAACAGACATGAGAAATGGGGAGACTGAAGTGGTTACAGTTGGCAAGACAGCTCACTCGAGAGAATGGAGATATGAAAAAGATAAGCTGAAGATATTTTTTGAATATTCCATACAGTACTGAACAACACATGTATTTGAAGAAGCTACCTGAAACTTTTTGCTATTGCTTTCGAGCTGCTACAGCAAAATATCATACACTAGGTGGGTTATAAAAAATAGAAAAGTATTTCTTTTTTTTTTTTCATTACTCTTTTATTATTCTTTTTCTTTTTTTTAATTTAATTTTATTTCATTTTTTAACTTTACAAAACCAATACAATATTGTAAAGTTAAAAAGTATTTCTTATAGTTCTCTCTGGAGTCTGAAAGTCTGAGTTCAAATTGCTAGCAGATTGCTGCTGAGTGAGGTACTGCCCCCTGTCTTAGAGAACATCTTTTCACTGTGCCCTTCTATAGCAGAAAAGAGGGAGCTCTCTATTATAAGTCATCTCTTTTATAAGGTCAGTTATCCCATTCATGAGAATTCTGGCCTCATAACCTAATCAACTTTCAAAGGCTGCATCTCCTAATATCATAACATTGGGCATTAAGATCTCAACACATGAATTTTGTGGGATACAGAAATTCAGACAATAGCATTATGTTCCTGGTATTCCAAAATTCACATCCTTCTAACATGCAAAAAACATTCATCCCCTGCCAGTAGCCCCAGAATTCTTACTTGTTCCAGCAAAGTCCAAAAGTCCAAAATTTCATCTAGGAATCTAAATTAGGTACAGATGAGACTCATAGTGCAACCATTCTGAGGCAAATTTCTCTCCAGCTGTGAACCTGTGAAACCAAATAAGTTATGCTTTTCTAAAATACAATGGTGGTACAGGCAAAGAATATGCACACCCATTCCTAAAAGGAGAAATAGGAAAAAAAAGGAAGGACAGATCCCAAATCTTGAGCACGTTTAAAATCCAGCAGGGCAAACAACATTAACACTGCCACCTGCCATGGAAGCACGGAGTCCAAATCACTGAACCACCAAGGAAGTCCCAGAATAATCTTTCTTCACTAGATGCTTGGTCCTCCAGATCCATTGTAGAACTGTCCCAACTTTCAGACTTCCCAGTTCAGAAACTGGGCCCCAAAGTTTAGGGCTTCCCAGTTCAGAAACTGGGACCATGTTTCCAAAGTTTAGGGCTTCCTTACACTAACTTCCAGTGGCACAGTGGTAAAAAATCCACCTGCCAACACAGGAGATGCGAGAGACATAGGATTGATCCCTGGGTCAGGAAGATTCTCTGGAGTAGGACATGGCAACCCACTTCAGTATTCTTGCCTGGAAAATTCCATGGACAGAAGAGCCTGATGGGATTCAGTCCATGATATTGCAAAGGTTGGACATGATGGAACAAGCTCAGAGTCTGGACCAACCTCACAGCTCTCTCTACTGGGCTTTGATAGAAAGAGGATTCTGCAGTGACCTCTTTCTGGCCAAATTTATTTAACTCTGGGTCTGTGAAGGAAGGGCAACCCAGGTGATCTTGGGAATGCCTTCCAGGTCATTCTTACCTTGTCTTTAGCAATAGACTCTCTGTTTAGACAACTGACTAATCTCTCAATTTTCATCATGAATAACTTTGAGCTTCTGTTGAGAAGACAACTCATACTAATTACCTTATCTAATTTGGCCACATTGTTGAATATGTCTCTGAATATACTTTCTCGATGGTATGGGGAGGGAGGAGGGAGGAGGGTTCAGGATGGGGAGCACATGTATACCTGTGATGGATTCATTTTGATATTTGGCAAAACTAATACAATTATGTAAAGTTTAAAAATAAAATAAAATTTAAAAAATTAAAAAAATAATAATAGGGTAAAATTTTTCAAAAATTTAAAATTCTACTTAATTTTTGATCTATAATTCCATCTTTTATCATTCATCTTTTCTCATATTTTACTATAAGCATCAAAGAGAAACCAGGTCACTCCTTTACTACATCCCTTATGTATTTCCTCAGTGAAACATCCAATTTCATTGCTCACAAGTTCTATCTTCCAAAGAACTCTAGAATACAAACATATTTCTACCATGTTTATTGCCACCCTATAATAAAATAGGAAGAGAATGAATTTGCTCTCCCTATGCTTGTACTGAGTCTTCTCTTGCCCTCAAACTTTATCACTCCTCTTTCTTGGATTTTGAAATCCTGATTGGGACTTAACCTCAGACCTCTCTGTCTAAGTCATTCAGATTAAGACTGAATTAAACCACTGGCTTCTCTAGTTCTCTAGCACATAGACAGCAAATTATGGGGCTTAGCAGCTTCCATACCTGTGTGAGTAAATGTCTATAGTTCTTCTTTTATCTCTATCTGTATGTCCTATTTGTTCTGCTTTCCCAGAGAACCCTGACAAATACAGTGTGCTTATGTATTTCATTTATAATATATATAGATTCATTTTAATTTCAACAGTTTCAGTTATCTTTTATGCATAGAGAAGAAAATCACTCTTTGTAGTGCATGGTTCCATTTATTTCAATAAATTCAAAGTTCGTCCAACATAGTACTGATTCAGAATGTACCATCACTCCAAGCATTCCCACAGGCTGCTCTTTTGTGTTCAGGTGGATCAGACAGTAAAGAATCCCCCCTGCAATGGAGGAGACTTGCGTTGATCCCTGGGTTGGGAAGATCCCCTGGAGAAGAGAATGGGTACCCACTCCAGTATTCTTGCCTAGAGAATTCCATGGAAAGTGGAACCTGGTGGGCTACAGTCCATGGGGTTGCAGATTCAGACAAAACTGAATCACTAATACTCTCACTTTCTTCCTGCATAAACAAACGTGGCAAATATCCACCTTTACCTGTCTCTACAGAGTTGCCCTTTTGTAAATATAATTTGAATAAAATCATGGCACATGGGGTCTTTGAACCTTAAATTTCCACATAATTTATAATGTATTCTTGCTAAAATGAGTTTTCTCCAGGGTTTTTCTTTGTTGTCAGAATGTGTTGGCTATTCTCTTTCTTTTGTCTTTCAACACTAATTTTAGAATTAAGTTATGAAAAGGCAGAGGAACCAGAGATCAAATTGCCAACATCTACTGGATCATCGAAAAAGCAAGAGAGTTCCAGAAAAACATCTATTTCCGCTTTATTGACTATGCCAAAACCTTGAACTGTGTGGATCACAGCAAACTGTGGGAAATTCTGAAAGAGATGGGAATACCAGACCACCTGACCTCCCTCTTGAGAAATATGTATGCAGGTCAGGAAGCAACGATTAGAAATGGACATAGAGCAACAGACTGGTCCAAATAGGAACAGGAGCATGTCAAGGCTGTATATTGTCACCCTGCTTATTTAACTTCTATGCAGAGTACATCATGAGAAATGCCGGGCTGGAGGAAGCACAAGCTGGAATCAAGATTGGCAGAAAAAATATCAACAGCCTTAGATATGCAGATGACACCACCCTTATGGCAGAAAGTGAAGAAGAACTAAAGAGCCTCTTGATGAAAGTGAAAGAAGAGAGTGAAAAAGTTGGCTTTAAGTTCAACATTCAGAAAACTGAGATCACAGCATCTGGTCCCATCATTTCATGGCAAATAGATGGGGAAACAAACAGCAGCAGACTTTATTTTCTGTGGGCTCCAAAATCACTGCAGATGGTGATTGCAGCTACGAAATTAAAAGATGCTTACTCCTTGGAAGGAAAGTTATGACCAACCTAGACAGCATATTAAAATGCAAAGATATTACTTGGCCAACAAAAGTCCATCTAGTTAAGGCTATGGATTTTCCAGAAGTCATGTATGGATGTGAGAGTTAGACTATAAAGAAAGCTGGGCACCTAAGAATTGATGCTTTTGAACTGTGACTTTGGAGAAGAATCTTGAGAGTCCCTTGGACTGCAAGGAGATCCAACCAGTCCGTCCTAAAGGAAATCAGTCCTGAATGTTCACTGGAAGGACTGATGTCAGGCTGAAACTCTGATACTTTGGCCACCTGATATGAAGAGCTGATTCATTTGAAAAAACCCTCATGCTCAGAAAGACTGAAGGTGGGAGGAGAAGGGGATGACAGAGGATGAGATGGTTGGATGGCATCCCCAACTCAATGGATATGGGTTTGGGTGGACTCCGGGAGTTGGTGATGGACAGGGAGGCCTGGCCTGCTGTGGTTCATGGGGTCACAAAGAGTTGGACACCACTGAGTGACTGAATTGAACTGAACTGAACTGATGTCCACTTCATTTAATTTGCTACTCTTTAATGTTAAAGTTTATATTGATAATTTGTCATTGTTTTCTAATATAAGCATATTATAAGTTTTCCTTAAAAGATGGCTTTATGTGTTTTCCATAATTTTTGGTATGTTGAATTTTCATTTCTTCAGTTGTTAGTTGAAGTATTTTATAAATGTCCAATATATCAAGTGAATTGATAACACTTTTCAAACCACTCTTGTCATTACTGTTTATCTGCCTTATTGCTATATTAATCACTGAGATAGAGATGAATTCTCCAACTCTAGTTGTATAGATGCCAGTTTCACCTTCCAGTTTTATCAATTTTTGCTTCTTGGACTTTGAAATTCTTCATGTTAATTACACACATATTTAGAATATTTATATATTTTCATAAATTTGTTCTACTTTTGATTACACAATATATTTCCTTATCCCTGATACTCTTCCCTGTTATGAAATGTAGCTTGTCTGATATGAATGTAGCTATGTCAGTTTCTTTTAGTCAGTCTTTGCACAGTACGTGTTTCAAAGTTTTATTTTTGAACTATATTCATAATTAAAGCAGGTTTCTTGTAGAAAGCATATAATGGAATTTAACTTCTTTTACCCAATTAGATTATCTGTGGTGTTAAATGGTAGGTTTGGGAACTCACATTTCATGTAATTAATGATATAGATGGATTGAATACTACCTTCTTGCTAGTTTTCTATTTGTTCAAAATGCCCTTTATCTTTTTTATTCTACTTATATAGTTTCATAGATTAATTGATCATTCTTACAATTTTTTATGTCTCCTTTTTTAATCAATTATTTATGATGTTGTTTAGTAGCTAAGTCATATATGACTCTTTGTGACCCCATGGGTTGCAGCTCTCCAGGCTCATCTGTCCTCCACTATCTCCTAGAATTTGCTCAGATTCATGTCCTTTGAGTCCGTGATGCTATCTGTTTCATCCTCTTCTGTCTTGTTTTTTGTTGCCTTCACTCTTTCCCAGCATCAGTGTCTTTTCCAGTGAGTCAGCTCATCATATCAGGTGGCCAAATATGGGAGCTTCAGTTTCAGCATCAGTCTTTCCAGTGAATGTTCAAGGTTGATTTCCTTTAGGATTGACTGGTTTGATTTATGTAAAGTCCAAGGGACTCTCAAGCGTCTTCTCCAGCACAACAATTCAAAAGAATAAATTCTCCTTCTCTTTTTAAATTTTTGCAGTTATCCTGGTGATTTCAATATATGATTTTAATAAATCAAAGTTTTTTATGTGAGGAGACACTGAAACTTATTTAAATCTTTTATTTTAGTTGATAAAATAAGAGACTTAGGGGCTTTACAGGTACCACAGTGATGAAGAATCTGCCTGCCAATGCAGGAGACACAGATTCAATCCTTGAGTCAGGAGTAGGAAATAAAGTAGGAAACAGCAACACACTCTAGTATTCTTGACTGTAAAATTCCATGGACAAAGGAACCTGGCAGACTACAGTCCATGGGGTCCCAAAGAGTTGGACACTACCAAGCAGGCACATGCATGCATGCACTCTTTCCTACGGTTGTTGGGCAGAAAAGTCTCAGGACCTAGATTCAAAGGAACTTCCTATGCTTGGCTGCAGGTTGTGCTAGAAACATTTGCTGGTGTTACTTGGCCAATTTGGTAGTCTCAAATTGGTAGACTCAAGAAGGGGAATCTTAGGCCTGGAAGGATTGGAGGGTACTTCTCCTGGCCACTTCATGTTGGCAGGACTACAGTTTGTCCTTTTGTAGTTAATGCTGGGTTCACCTCTTTACCAGGTAATGATACAGGACTTCCTTTGTAGCTCAGTGGGTGAAATCCACGTGCAATGCAGGAGACCCAGGTTCGATTCCTGAATCCAATTCATGGGTCAGGAAGATCCCCTGGAGAAGGAAATGGCAACCCACTCCAGTATTATTGCCTGGAAAATCCCATGAACAGAGGAGCCTGGGGAGCTACAGTCCATGGGGTCTCAAGTGTCAGATTTGGCAACTAAACCACCACAACCAGGCTCACCTGTTATAGAACTCCCCTTGCATTTGGAAAAGAATGAGTCCTCCTGAGGTGCCCTCTGTTGACAGTCCTGTTGCTGAGTTGTTTCTCTACTCCTGATGATCCTAGTAAGTTTTACTTATTACTAATGTTCAGAGTTCTCCTTTGGTTGTGTTGTAAAATATTCAGGATTTATAGTTATTGTCAGGAGTCACTTAGCCCTTCTATTCCAATTCAAAAAACAAAACAAACAAACAAAAAAACACTCTCCAAGCTAAAAAAATATATTTAGGTAAAGCTAAAGAAAATCATGGGAGATTTTGTTTTGCTTGCTATGTATATTTCTCTGCAACATTGAACTTGCTGGAACTTGTTGTCTGCTTTTAAGATACTATTTCCTATTCCCAGAACTGACAAAGCATACTGGAATACTTATATTTTAACTAGAAATAATGCAAGGACACAGAATGTAAGTCTCTGAACAACTGACAAAGTAACCAATATGTAACCTGAAGATAAATCTGTTCTGGATAACTATTTCTACTCTCTTACATATATATGATGATATCTCATGGCAAGATTTGTATTCATCTTTTTTAATCATCAGAATGCTTTTTAAAATTCTTGGCTCTTTGTAAATATGAACTACATTTACATCTGTCTCTGTTAGTAATGACCAATCTATTAGAAACCCTGGGCTACTTTATATGTTTTACTGTTTTTTAGTCTCTCATTATTTTTAAAATTTTTTTGAAAACTGAAATATCAACCCTAATTTTAACCCATGGTTTAGTATCTACTTGAGGATAATACTATATCTGACAATGTCTTATACAGTACTTATAGTATATAATACCAGAGTAGTCATGTTATTATCTTATTTAAAGTCATAGACTTTTAAAATTCCAAGTGCTAAAAAACATGTTCTTCCAATGCAAAACATAGTTTAAAAATAATTCCCATTTAGGATTATTATCCAATTTGCATTACATATGTAAAGAGGTGAGAAAGCAGGACTTTTATACCCTTAAACATTTAAAAGGTTCAAGACATAACTTCAAAGCATTTATACATCACTAATTTATGGTAAGCCACAATAAGAATAGAAAAATAGACTTCTATGTTATCCTGAACAGTGACTCATAAACACATCTCTTCCTTTTCTCACAGTAAATGGATTGTTTGGTTATATATATATGTGTGTGTGTGTGTGTGTGTGCATGTGTATATAGGCATATAGAATGGCTGAATGAATATTTAATTTTATTTACAAAAATAAATTCTGTCAGATCTCTCCACCATGACCTGGCCATCTTGAGTTGCCCACGGGCATGGCTGATGAACTATGGACTGAGGTTCGTGACATTGTACAGGAGACAGGGATCAAGATGATTCCCATAAAAAATAAATGCAAAAAAGCAAAATGGCTGTCTGGGGAGGCCTTACAAATAGCTGTGAAAAGAAGAGAAGCGAAAAGCAAAGGAGAAAAGGAAAAATATAAGCATCTGAATGCAGAGTTCCAAAGAATAGCAAGGAGAGATAAGAAAGCCTTCCTCAGTGATCAGTGCAAAGAAAGAGAGAAAAACAACAGAATGGGAAAGACTAGAGAGCTCTTCAAGAAAATTAGACATACCAAGGGAATATTTCATGCAAAGATGGGCTCGATAAAGGACAGAAATGGTATGGACCTAACAGAAGCAGAAGATATTAAGAAGAGGTGGCAAGAATACACAGAAGAACTGTACAAAAAAGATCTTCACAACCCAGATAATCACGATGGTGTGAGGACTCACCTAGAGCCAGACATCCTGGAATGTG
>NW_011491217.1:3095-3846 GCF_000754665.1 Bison bison bison | reverse complement strand
CTGTGTGGATCACAATAAACTGTGGGAAATTCTGAAAGAGATGGGAATACCAGACCACCTGACCTGCCCCTTGAGAAATTTCTATGCAGGTCAGGAAGCAACAGTTAGAAGTGGACATGGAACAACAGACTGGTTTCAAATAGGAAAAGGAGTACGTCAAGGCTGTATATTGTCAACCCTGCTTATTTAACTTATATGAAGAGTACATCATGAGAAACATTGGACTGGAAGAAACACAAGCTGGAATCAGGATTGCTGGGAGAAATATCAATAACCTCGGATATGCAGATAACACCATCCTTATGGCAAAGTGAAGAGGAACTAAAAAGCCTCTTGAGGAAAGTGAAAGAGGAGAGTGAAAAAGTTGGCTTAAAGCTCAACATTCAGAAAATGAAGATCATGGCATCCGGTCCCATCACTTCATGGAAAATAGATGAGGAAACAGTGGAAACAGTGTCAGACTTTATTTTTTGGGGTTCCAAAATCACTGCAGCTAGTGACTTCAGCCATGAAATTAAAAGACACTTACTCCTTGGAAGGAAGGTTAGGACCAACCTAGAGAGCATATTCAAAAGCTGAGACATTACTTTGCAAATAAAAATCCATCTAGTCAAGGCTATGGATTTTCCTTTGGTCATGTATGGATGTGAGAGTTGGACTTTGAAGAAGGCTGTGCACTGATGAATTGATGCTTTTGAACTGTGGTGTTGGAGAAGACTCTTGAGAGTCCCTTGGACTGCAAGGAGATTCA
>NW_011491217.1:1952-2938 GCF_000754665.1 Bison bison bison | reverse complement strand
CATTCTGAAGGAGATCAGTCTTGGGATTTCTTTGGAAGGAATGATGCTAAAGCTGAAACTCCAGTACTTAGGCCACCTCATGTGAAGAGTTGACTCATTGCATAAGACTCTGATGCTGGGAGGGATTGGGGGCAGGAGGAGAAGGGGATGACAGAGGATGAGATGGCTGGATGGCATTAATGACTTGATGGATGTGACTCTTCGTGAACTCAGGGAGTTGGTGATGGACAGGGAACCTGCTGAGCCGCGATTAATGGGTTTGCAAAGAGTCGAACATGACTGAGCGACTGAACTGAACTGAACTGAACTGAACAAAAATAAAAGAAGAAACTTAAGTACCAGAAACAAGAAATCAACAATAGAAAAATTAAAGCAAAAATATATCCTAAAAAACGATAAATTAACCCATGGAAACTTTCATTTGACTTAGAGACATTTCATTCTGAGATATATGAAATTCCTGAAAATCACATGTGACCTCTTCACCTCAAGAGAAGACATCAGTTCAGTTCAGTTCAGTTCAGTTACACAGTCGTGTCTGACTCTTTGGAACCCAAAGAATTGCAACACACCAGGCCTCCATGTCCATCACCAACTCCCGGAATTCACTCAAATTCACATCCATCGAGTGGGTGATGCCATCCAGCCATCTCATCTTCTGTCATCCCCTTCTCCTCCTACCCTAATCCCTCCCAGCATCAGAGTCTTTTCCAATGAGTCAATTCTTCGCATGAGGTGAACAAAATACTGGAGTTTCAGCTTCAGCATCATTCCTTCCAAAGAACACCCAGGACTGATCTCCTTTAGAATGGCCTGGTTGGATCTCCTTAGAGTCCAAGGAACTCTCAAGAGTCTTCGCCAACACCACAGTTCAAAAGCATCAATTCTTCAGTGCTCAGCTTTCTTCACAGTCCAACTCACATCCATACATGACTATTGGAAAAACCATAGCCTTGACTAGATGGACCTTTGTTGGCAAAGTAATG
>NW_011491217.1:0-828 GCF_000754665.1 Bison bison bison | reverse complement strand
CACCATCGTGATTATCTGGGTTGTGAAGATCTTTTTTGTACAGTTCTTCTGTGTATTCTTGCCACCTCTTCTTAATATCTTCTGCTTCTGTTAGGTCCATACCATTTCTGTCCTTTATCGAGCCCATCTTTGCATGAAATGTTCCCTTGATACCCCTAATTTTCTTGAAGAGATCTCTCATCTTTCCCATTCTGTTGTTTTCCTCTATTTCTTTGCACTGATCTCTGAGGAAGGCTTTCTTTTCTCTCCTTGCTATTCTTTGGAACTCTGCATTCAGATGCTTATATCTTCCTTTTCTCCTATGCTTTTCACAGCTATTTTTAAGGGCTCCCCAGACAGTCATCTTGGTTTTTTGCATTTCTTTTCCATGGGGATGGTCTTGATCCCTGTCTCCTGTACAATATCAGGAACCTCCATCCATAGTTCATCAGGCACTCTATCTATCAGATCTAGTCCCTTAAATCTATTTTTCACTTTCACTGCATAATCACAAGGGATTTGATTTAGGTCATACCTGAATGGTCTAGTGGTTTTCCCTACTTTCTTCAATTTAAGTCTGAATTTGGCAATAAGAAGTTCATTATCTGAGCCACAGTCAGTTTTTGCTGACAGTATAGAGCTTCTCCATCTTTGGCTACAGAGAATATAATCAATCTGATTTCGGTGTTGACCATCTGGTGATGTCCATGTGTAGAATCTTCTCTTGTGTTGTTGGAAGAAGGTGTTTGCTATAACCAGTGCATTCTCTTAGCCAAACTATATTAGCCTTTGCCCTGCTTCATTCTGTATCCCAAGGCCAAATTTGCCTGTTACTCCAGGTGTTTCTTG
>NW_011491216.1:14059-14941 GCF_000754665.1 Bison bison bison | reverse complement strand
GTGAATCACATCTCCTGATATTCCCACCCCTGTATAGTTCTCTCAAACTATCACAGGGTTGACCTGTGAGACTAAGCAAATTCAGAAGTGTAGATGTTTAACTTCTGAAAAAGACTCTGCACTTTATCTTGGGTGCAAGTTCTTTCCTGAATCACTCATTCTGGGAAAAGACAGCAGCGTCCACACCAGCAGCCCCTTGGAGGGGCCCACAGAGGGAGGAATTGAGGTCTCATGAGTACAGCCAAGTGAGAGAGCTTAGATTCAACAAGCCACGTCTTCAGAGGTTGACAAACCAGATAAAACTTGACTACAGCCTCAGCAGAGACCCTGAGGCTAAACTACCCAGCTGGATTCTAGACCAAGAGATGACAAATCTAAGTTCTTTCAAACTATTAAATTTTGAGATAATATGTACAACACAAACATTTCTAGTTATAATATTCACATCATACTTACACGTAGAAGAGTTCTCCTATAAATATGGCAAAAATTTAAAAACACAAAACATGCCAGAACACCTAAAAACAGGAGTTGCTTGGTAGTCCAGTGGTTAGGACTCAGCCCTTGCACTGCCAGGATCCTAGGTTCGATCCCTGGTTGGGGAACTAATATCCTATGAAGTCACATGGTGTGACCAAAACAAAACATGGCGACATTGATATGCTGTGAAGTTCAAAGCTGTACCAGCAATAGATAACTATACAACAGAGCTGTAGGCACAAGTTGCTGGGCATACAGCTACCTATGATCTTGTTTACTGGCATGAAATGAACTCAGATGGTCCCAGGTCCCCATCCAGTGGAGTTCAATTACTTAATGAAATAAAGCCCTTAAGGGTACAGAAATGAGCAAGTAATCCCATGTAAACATGTTAAATCACAA
>NW_011491216.1:9212-10356 GCF_000754665.1 Bison bison bison | reverse complement strand
CTCCAGTGTGGTTGCCTGGAGAATCCCAGGGACGGGGGAGCCTGGTGGGCTGCTGTCTATGGGGTCACACAGAGTGGGACACGACTGAAGTGACTTAGTAGCAGCAGCAGCATTATTGCATTATGTTCAGTTAACACAGTAAATATTATTGATCCTTTGTGTTTGAAGTTTTCCATTCAGTTAATTATACCATACTTTAGATTTCCATTCCACTGAAGTCAAAATGAAGTGGGTGTGATGTAGAGAAAATACTTCCAATGTATAAAATGTATATATTTCAAATGATCTCCTCTAAGCCTCACAATTATTCCAGCATCTTTCAGTAGGGCAACTTTAACTAAGTTCCAGGTTTTATTCAGATTTTACCAGTTTTTCCACAGATATTATTTTCCAGTTTCATATTCCCATATAGGATACTGAACTGCATGAGGTTATATCCTGAAAAGCTACAGATACTTTCTTTAGCTTACTCTGGTCTATAGCAGTTTCTTAAACCTTCCTTGCTTTTCATGACTTTTCACAATTTTCAGGAGTCTTTCAGGGACAGGTATTTTGCAGAATGATTCTCAATATGGGTTTGGTATGTTTCTCCTGGTTGCACTGGGGTTTATATATTTTTAGAACTATACCTCCAAGGCAATATATCTTTCTCATCACTTCCTATCAAGGATTCATACTATCAATATGACTTACCACTAGTTCCTCTGCTATAAAGTTATCTCCTTCCCCCTGATATATTCTGTTCTTTGGAAACAAGTCGCTAAACCAAGCCTGCACTTGGGGAGGGGCATGGACTCTCATCTTGAGGAAAATATCTAAGAGATACACAAATTACTGAGTATACAGATTAATTGAAACTCATTTATAAGGACTATCTAGTTCTTCTAGCCATATCTTTTAGTTTTAAATTAATTAAATTAAATAAAAGTAAAGATTTAATAGGTTTCCTATGGGGGTGCTAGTGGTAAGGAACCTGCCTGCCAATGCAGGAGATGTGAAAGACCTGGGTTCAATCCCTGGGCCGGGAAGATCCCCTTGAAAGGGAAAAGACTACCCACTCCAGTATTATTGCCTGGAGAATCCCATGGACAGAGGAGCTTGGCGGGTTACAGGTCCATGGTGTTGCAAAGAGTTGGACAGGACT
>NW_011491216.1:4653-5082 GCF_000754665.1 Bison bison bison | reverse complement strand
ATGAGTTTAGTACGCTTCAGGAGATGGTGATGTACAGAGAAGCCTAGCGTACTGAAGTTCATAGGGTCACAGGGAGTCAGACACGACTGAACAACTGAACAAAAGCCAGGCAGGGTCTTTATGTACAGCTGGCTGAACCTCAATAGTGCTTTTTTGAATTTCTGGAGGTGGGTATAACATAATTTTTAGCCAGATCCCTTGCTGCAACACATCTGGAATATTTTGTGTTAGTAGTAAATCCTCTTTGTAGTTTTTCTGGGTGGCACTTGGGAGTCAGTGTTCCTCACAATGATGGATGCTGTCTCACTCAGGGAAATCAACTCAATCCCAGCTAAACTGAAGTTTGGATCATTACCTCTGTTTCAGGAGATAACCCTTGCAATTGCTCTGACTTTTTGAATGACTGATGATTCTTGGTTTGGTGCTCTG
>NW_011491216.1:0-240 GCF_000754665.1 Bison bison bison | reverse complement strand
GAGTCCCTTGGACTGCAAGGAGATCCAACCAGTCAATCCTAAAGGAAATCAACCCTGAATACTCAATGGAAGAACTGATGCTGAAGCTCCAATACTTTGGACACCTAATGGGAAGAGTCTTTTCATTGGGGAAAAAAACCCTGATGCTGGAAATATAGAAGGCAGGAGCAGAAGGGGTGACAGAGGATGAGATGGTTGGATGCCATCAACAACCCAGCGGAATGAGTTTAGTACGCTTCA
>NW_011491215.1:19867-21851 GCF_000754665.1 Bison bison bison | reverse complement strand
ATCCCATGGACTGCAGCCCTCCAGGTTCCTCTGTCCATGGAATTCTCCAGGCAAGAATACTGGAGCAGGTTGCCATTTCCTTCTCCAGGAGTCTTCCTGACCCAGGGATCAAACCCAGGTCTCCTGCATTGCAGACAGATTCTTTACTGTCTGAGCTGGTTGTCTTTTCAGGCTGATGAAAATATTCTTGAATTGGATGGTGATGATGGTTACACAATATTTTAAATGTACCCAAAGCCACTGGACTGTGTATTTAAAATAGTTAAAATACTGTAGGTGAGGTGAATTTTAGCTCAGTTAAATGATCAAAAATGTCAAAGAATAATATATCTTCTGGGTGTCTCTCCTTTCAAAAAAAAATACTATGAGGATAATAAACATTAAATAAGTCAATCTTATTTGGCGAAGTATGGCAACAGCATAGTATCTTTGATGAGGGGGTACTGGGATAAAATTTGACATGTATATACAGACAGACAAATTTGGAAGGTGGCACTGTCATGGTCAAATTATGGCTTATCATTGTCAAGAATATCTACAAATGGCAGGAAATAGAGAATAAAGTTACAAACAAGTTTAGCTGTAAAAAAAAAGTTGATGGTTAAAATGTGGATTAATATATAAAAGGGCTAACAGATATAAAATTAATATAATTATTATCTTTACTGAAGCCATTGATGCATTCTTATGCACTTAAAATGTGACTGCCCACACAAAGATTCATTCACCACAGATTCTGCAGAAAAATAGGTGAAAGTAATAAGAGACAAATATGCAGTTTCCCATCTGGAGACCAAGATCAAATAACTCTCTGGCTTCTTCTCTAGAATCAGAACAAATCTCAGTCAACCTCTCTCTTTCCTCTCTCTTTTCTCTTCTCCATTGTCACTTTATTTTGACATAGGCCATGTAGTACATATTAGGGAAAATGTGTTCATAAACAGAACTATTGCAGTTACATTTTATAATAACAGTTTTGATATACATGCCATTAAAATACATTTAACTATGTACTAATTAAAGAGCCCAGGTGTGTTGGATAGATGGCAGTGTAGATACCATGGACTGCATTACAAAATAAAATATTAGATGGTTCAGAATTTTTATTCACTGGACATTTTAAAATGTTAAGGAATGATATTAAAATTGGTTCTTTCTGAATGTTTCTCCATGGCCAAAACCCAAATATAGTCCCTATGTCATAAAGTGAAAAGTCCCAAATCGGGTCTGTGGCCAACACCAGCTGTACCTCTTGCTCATTTTAGAGTAAAATTACTGAAGGAGATTTACAGCACACAAATAGAGGAAGTTTTTAATAAATTTGTCAGTATATTCAGTGGAGTCCAGGTTAAAAAATTAAACCTAGGATATATCTACATGTAAAGGAAATGGTTTCTGTTATTGAACTATGCCTCTAGAACTTAGGAGGTACTGATGTGAGGATTAGTGCAGGGCCAGAACCTAAAGTAATTTAACAATTTAACTTAAAATGTACACCACGGACTTCAGGCATAGAATTATTTGAGAATGCTTATTAAGATGCAATACTAAGGCTTTACCCAAGATGGCCTAAATTAGAAATTCAGGGTTTATCATTTGATAACCTCCTTTTGGGGGCTTTCCTGGTGGCTCCCTGATAGCTCAGACAGTAAAGACTCTGCAATGTGGGAGACCTGGGTTCAATTCTTTGGTTGGGAAGATCCTTCTGAAAGGCTACCCACTTCAGTACTCTTGCTTGGAAAATTTCATTGACAGAGGAGCCTGGTGGGCTACAGTCCGTGGAATCTAAGAGTCAGACATGACTGAGTGACTAGACAGCAACAACAATCTCCTTTTTAACAAACTTACCATTGTGATAGACCTACAGTTAGTTTAAGCAGACCATTGAAACTCCAGTACTTTGGCCACCTCATGAGAAGAGTTGACTCATTGAAAAAGACTCTGATGCTGGGAGGGATTGGGGGCAAGAGGAGAAGGGGACGAC
>NW_011491215.1:19183-19627 GCF_000754665.1 Bison bison bison | reverse complement strand
TGGCGTGCTGCAATTCATGGGGTCGCAAAGAGTCGGACACGACTGAGTGACTGATCTGATCTGATCTGACCTGACCGTTGTGATAGACCTATGGTTAGTTTAAGCAGACCATTTACTTGTAAACAAAGAAAACCAATTCTCAAAATACCAGCACTGAAAAGTCACAGAAGATGAATGAGCTGGTGACTGTGATAAAACTAGAGTTCGAGCTGGCAGCAGAACTGAAAACCAACCAAAATGTCTTAGGCCTGAGCTTCTGTGGACTTGCCCCAAAACACAAGGTACCAGTCAATTACTGTTTGGAGAAATTTCCATTCTTAACAAAGATGGTTGTTGGAAGCCACATTAAAAATAACAATAAGAAGAAAAAATACCAGAGATCTAGTCTGTGTTTGAAAATTCATAACCTGGTGATTTAACTGTGGCAAAAGAAAAAAAATGCAT
>NW_011491215.1:14511-17280 GCF_000754665.1 Bison bison bison | reverse complement strand
ATTATATTTGCACCAAGCTAATAGCCGTAGTTCTTATGAATGAACAATACTGCTGCTTTGCTATTTTCTTTAGAGGAGCAGAGTGCAGGTATATTTGGTAATAACTCATTGGAAAGACCCTGATGCTAGGAAAGATTGAGGGCAGGAGGAGAAGGGGGTGGCAGAGTATGAGATGGTTGGATGGCATCATCGACTCGATGGACAAGAGTTTGAGCAAACTCCAGGAGATAGTGAAGGACAGGGAAGTGTGCAGCAGTGCACAGGGTCACAAAGACTCAGACACGACTTAGCTACTGAACAACAAAAAACAATGTTTAATTTTATGTACCATCTGAAGATGCCCCCACACTTTCTGAATGAAATATGTGTTCATTTTTAAACAGTTTGCTCAAGCAAAGAATATTCAATGTTTGTGACACTAGTCTTTCAGTTATTTTATATATTCTTAAAATTAAGGTGGTGCTGAAGTCTTAAATCTGTATGCATCGTGTTCTTTCAATGTGTCTAATTTCAATTTCATTGAACCAAAAAGTAATCTTTACTTACAAAGAAGTTTGTAATTCTTCCAGACATTATAAATTATTTTTTTAAATTTCAGCATTCAATATTTATCATTGATGTTGCAAGATTTGAAGGCACATAGACAATAGAAATAGGGTAATCTGACATTGTTACATTATGTTTATATTTTTATTTCAGTAGTGTGACCATTAGTCAATAGCTGGATGGTGTGATTAGTAGAAAGCTCAGCACTAAATTCAGAGAAGTGCCAAGGAGACAAAATGAATGTGAGAACAAAAGGGCCAACTACCTCCAGTGGACTAGTAGCATGGTTCAATAAGCCTTGATTAACAAGGCAATAACCATGGGTCCTGGAAAATGGAGGATGTAAAAGGAGACCAACTATCAGACCCCATTATCTAATATTCACACTGCCTATAATCACCAAATAGAATGAATCAAGGACTCTATCTGAACTATGACTGTATCTGTCTGAATCATTGGGATATATAAATAATAACAAGGAACTGCATCGATAAATACTAAAATGTTTTAAATAAATGAGATGGCAAGATATTTTGGGAAATTTCTGTATCTTCCTGTTAATTTTTCTGTAAACCTTGAACTGTCTGGAAAAGAAAATTAAATAGATGAGAGCTCTGTTACTATTAAAAACCATTATGAGCATTATTTATTAAGATTAAATGAGCCACACTAAATTTTGCCAATAATTATACTTGTAGTTTAACTCTTTATCCATGGACAGTGTGGGGGATAGGAATAATAATATAATGATAACATGGCCAGGCATTGAAATGGGATGCTCTCTGACTCAGTTTTGTTTAAGGGCTCAAAAGTCAAGAACCAAACAATTGTACCATATAATTCAAAGGTATACAAAGGTAGTAGCTGAAGAGGGGAGGAGACTGTTTCCTTTAGAGAGTTATTTGTGTGCTGTTGTTTGTGCCCATCTCTCATGAAGGCAAGTGATAGAAGGGGCTGTAATAAACTATTTAGGGAACTTTACATATGACATTCCCCAGAATATGGGGGTCATAAATCCCGATATTAGAAACAACGGCTAGAAGGTCTGAAAGTGAAAGTCGTTCAGTCATCTCTGACTCTTTGTGATCCCATGGACTATAGAGTCCATGGAATTCTCCAGGCCAGAATACTAGAGTGGGTTGCCATGCCCTTCTCCAGGGGATCTTCCCAACCCAGGGATTGAACCCAGGTCTCCCACATTGCAGGTGGATTCTTTACCAGCTGAGCCATAAGGGAAGCCCAAGAATACCGGAGTGGGTAGTCTATCCCTTCTCCAGTGGATCTTCCTGGCCCAGGAATCGAACCAGGGTCTCCTGCATTGCAGGCAGATTTTTTACCAACTGAGCTATCAGGGTCTGAAAGGATATACTAAACAGAGAGAAAAAGGGTTACTTGGAGAGCCAACAACATTTCACTAATGATAAGGCCAGGATGCCCGAGTATTCTTTAGATATGGGAAATGCAGAAGGAATCTAGTGTGATACTGTTTGGATCCCTCCCAAGAGAATTGCCTGAAAAAAGTATTAGGGGAGGAAGAAATGTCCTTCTACCTTTTCTAGGTTATTTTGGTCATTTGTGTTAGTTGCTCAGTCATGTCCAACTCTTTGCAAACATGGACTGTAGCCTGCCAGGCTCCTCTGTCTATAGAATTCTCCCAGCAAGAATACTAGAGTGGGTTACCATGCCCTTCTCTAGGGGATTTTCCTGACCCAGGGATCAAACTTCAGTTTCCCAAATTGCAGGCAGATTCTTTACCATCTGAGCCACCAGGGAAGTCCACTAGCTATTTTGGCTAGTCTAAGAATTAAATTGACATGAGACAGATTAACAGGAAAAAATAAAATTTAATCACACATATATAGGGACCCCATCAGAAAAATGAGACACAACACAAGTTAGGCAACTGAGGCTTTATGTGCCATCTGATGGAAGGAGAAGTAGGGGTCCCTTCAAAAGGGAGGCAGGCAATTCACATGGTGATGGAAAAATAAATATTTGCTAAACAAATGTTTGCAAAAAGTAGGGAAAACTACTAGGCAATTCAGGTATGACCTCCTTATGATTACACAGTGGAAGTGACAAATAGATTCAAGGGATTAGATCTGATAGAGTGCCTGAAGAACTACGGATAGGGTTTATGACATTGTATAGGAGGCAGTGATCAAGATCATCCCCAAGAAAAAGAAATGCAAAAAGGCAAAATGGTTGTCTGAGGAGGCCTTA
>NW_011491215.1:12954-14411 GCF_000754665.1 Bison bison bison | reverse complement strand
GCCTTACAAATACCTGAGATGAGAAGTGAAAGGCAAAGGAGAAAAGGAAAAGATATACCCATTTGAACTCAGAGTTCTAAAGAACAGCAAGGAGAAATAAGAAAGGCTTCCTCAGTGATCAATGCAAAAAATAGAGGGAAACAACAGAATGGGAAAGAATAGAGCTCTCTTCAAGGAAATTAGAGATACCAAGGGAACATTTCATGCAAAGATGGGCAAAATAAAGGACAGAAACAGTATGGACCTAATAGAAGCAGAAGATAATAAGAAGAGGTGGGAAGCATACACAGAGGAACTATACAAAAAAGATCTTAATGACCTGGATAACTGTGATGGTGTGATCACTCACTTAGAGCCAGACATCCTGGAGTGTGAAATCAAGTGGGCCTTAGAGAGCATTAGTATGAACAAAGCTAGTGGAAGCGGTGGAATTCCAGTTGAGCTATTTCAAATCCTAAAAGACAATACTACTAAAGTGTTGCTCTCAATATGCGACCAAATTTGAAAAACTCAGCAATGGCCACAGGACTGGAGAAGTCAGTTTTCATTCCAATACCAAAGGAAAGCAATGCCAAAGAATGTTCAAACTACTTCAAAATTGCATTCATTTCATATGCTAGCAAGGTAATGCTCAAAATCCTTCAAGCTAGGCTTCAATAGTATGTGAAACAGAACTTCCAGATGCACAAGCTGGATTTAGAAAAGGCAAAAGAACCGGAGATCAAATTGCCAACATCAGTTGGATTACAGAAAAAGCAAGAAAATTCCAGAAAAACATCTACTTTTGCTTCACTGACAATGCTAAAGCATTGTCCATTTGACAATGGAGAAAAGAGAATCTCTTCAATCAGCAGTGCTGGAAAAACTGGATAGGTATGTGTAAAAAGAATGAAATTATAACATTCTCTAATACCATACACAAAAATAAACTCAAAATGGATTAAAGACCTAAATGTAAGGCTGGAAATTATACAATCATTAGAGGAAAAGAGGCAGAACATTCTTTGACATAAATTACAGCAGTATCTTTTTGGATCCACCTTCTAGAATAATGAAAATAAAAAAAATTTAATTGGACCTAATTAAACATAAAAGTTTTATACAGCAAAGGAAACCATAAACAACATCAAAAGACAGCCCACAGAATGGGAGAACATATTTGCAAATGAAATGACCAACAAGGGATTAATCTCAAAAATATAGAAATAGTTCATGTAGCTCCATATCAAGAAAGAAAACAACCCAATCAAAAAATGAGCAGATCTAAATAGACATTTCTCTCAAGAAGTATACACATGGCCAAAAAGCATATAAAAACATGTTCAATATCACTGATTATTCAGTTCAGTTCAGTTGCTCAGTCGCGTCTGACTCTTTGCGACCCCGTGAATCACAGCACGCCAGGCCTCCCTGTCCATCACCAACTCCTGGAGTTCACTCAAACTCATGTCCATCGA
>NW_011491215.1:11079-11873 GCF_000754665.1 Bison bison bison | reverse complement strand
TATTTTAGAATACTCTAATTCATGTTTTAACTCTTCTAATTTACTCTGTAACACTTAAGCTTAGATCTTGTGATTAATCTCAATATACTATTTGCTGTGTCTACATTTCAGTCATGGTCAATTAGTGACATTTTAAAAGTAATACAGGGATCGCTATATTATGTTTAGCTCTTGAAATATATTTTAATTCATTTGTATATCCTTTTAGTTTATATTTTTCATTTTTGAAACTAAGATGTTGATATCTATAACCCAAATCCAATCCTGATGTTCATGTTTTTGTCTCCATATATAAAAGTTTGCCCACATATTTCTCCAAGAAGGGGAAGGGTTTTAGATTTTTAAGTAGGGTTTTAGATTTTTTCATAAGCCCAAGTTTACTACAAGTACTTATATGTTGCTACTTCTAGGTGAAAAGTTTAGAAGAGTGAAAGAAACTTTGATGAGTTTTAAACATATGGAAACATCTGTTTAAGAGAAGAAAGCAAACATCTGATTTTTTTGCTAGCAAATATTAAGATGTGTTTTCTTATCCTGAGTATTTTCATTTTAATTAGAATAAAACATGTAAACTTTACCAGAAATTTTTTTCAGCAGCATTTCCTAGGATAATTCTTTAAATTCAATCCCATTTAAAGACTTCATGTCCTTAGGGTAACTGGCCTAAAGCTGCAATTACATTGCAGAGAGCTTTGACTTCAAGATAATTCTTCAGAAGAGTTCAAAGTATCCTGTTCAAGTTTATGGGTGACCAGAGAAGACTGTTAAGTATTATTACAGTTAACTTATATATT
>NW_011491215.1:8781-10342 GCF_000754665.1 Bison bison bison | reverse complement strand
GCCTCTGTCCATGGGATTTTCCAGGCAAGAATACTGGAGTGGGGTGCCATTGCCTTCTCCGGATTTCACTTATACATGGAACTAAAATATGACACAAATCAACATATCTACAAAACAGACTCACAGATAGAGAGAACAGACTGCTGATGCCAAGGAGTCGGGGTGGAGGGGTAAGGGAAGAAAGGACTGTGAGTTTGGGATTAGCAGAGGCCAACTATTATATATAGGATGGATAAACAACAAGGTTCTACTGTATAGAACAAGGAACTACATTTAATATCTTGTGACAACCCATAATGGAAAAGAATATGTATTATATATAAATATAAAACTGAGTCACTTTGATATACAGAAGACAGTAATACAACATTGTAAACAAACGACAATAAATTTTTTAAAAAATTAAATAAAAATAAATGTGAAATAAAACATCAATTTATTTCAACTTCTATTAAAAATAACTTAATTGTGGAGAAGGCAATGGCAACCCACTCCTGTATTCTTGCCTGGAGAATCCCATGGCAGAGGAGCCTGGTAGGATACAGTCCATGGGATCGCAAAGAGTCGGACACAACTGAGCGACTTCACTTTCACTTTCTTTCACCATGATCATAGTATACTGAGAATTTTCTCCTTCCTACTGGTGCACTGACAAAACTTTAACTTGTGATTCTCTACCATTTGCTATGTGACTGAAAATACCTGGACAACTGCACAGATGCAGTTATACATATTGAAAACCAAGACTCTCTCTCGCTACCTACATTATCTATCCATCTTCTATGTAATAGAAATACATAATATATGTATTTATCTATCATCCAAATGTAATACTAAGGAACCATATTCTACCTCCCAGGAGGAGTCCAGAGTTTACAGAAATTTAGATACTGTAGATGTTTGCTTACTTATTTCAGAGTCTTTCCCCATTTATCACTTACAGGAAAGGTTTTGGTTTTTAACCACCAAGGTAAGCTCATTTATCAATTTATATGTCCAATAGCCTTATAACCCTCATACTCCCTTAGCCCCATTTTGTCTTACGTCCACATATAACTTAAAATTAACTCTCATCAAAGAAATGGGTTTTTTTACCCTATTCTCAAATAAGAGGTACCATTAAAATTCTACTGAAAGTACCAAAATCTCATCTCTTGGAAATATAGTACCAAAACTAGTTCTTTGCCAAATTAGACTTTGTCGTTTGTTTAATCACTAAGTCATGTCCAACCCTTTGCGACCCCATGAACTGTAGCCCACCAGGCTTCTCTGTCCATGGGATTCCCCAGGCAAGAATACTGGAGTGGGTTGCCATTTTTTTATCCAGGGGATCTTCCTGATACAGGAATCCAACCTTGTGTCTCCTGCATTGGCAGGCAGGTTTTTTGACATTGAGCCACCAGGAAAGCCCACAAATCAGTCTTTACTCACCAGGTTATCTGGAAATCATTTTGAGAATGTGATGAAGATGTCCAGTGGTGATGATCAGGTATAAATTTCACTGTCAAAATTATCTTACACATGGAATGGTATATTGCTAACAGGGATTCCATGGTGAGGA
>NW_011491215.1:4596-5602 GCF_000754665.1 Bison bison bison | reverse complement strand
ATTAGAGATTGGGAGGGTATATTGGTCTTCTTTGGTGTCCTGGAGACCTGTGCAACCTCCCAACCACGGGACTTACTGAAGGTCTTACGGCATTGACCATACTTCTGATGCCGAGGCATGATGACTTTTGTGGATGGCAGTAGGTAGACAGGAGGATGGGCAATGAGATTCACCACCTAAGATAAACAGGGCGTATATGAGTGGCCTCAGATGCTAAACTATGGTGGCTTTTCACTTCCCGAGACACGGGGCTGGAAGTGGGGAGGGGAGCTGCCTGCCTAATTCCCTGGGCCTCTCAGGACTGACAACAGGGCAAGGGCTCTAAGAAGCCCCCTGGCCTTGGGTTGATTAGCCCAACAATCCTCACATCTGTTCCTCAAACTGAATTCTGGTTGGTTACGTGCCCAATTTATTTACTGCTTGAGGCCTCCAATCAAGGCTTCATCTCTGTGAGACTCCAAAATGGAAGTGAGGAGAACTTCATGATAGGACATGGAGAGCTGACAAGAGGAGTAGACGCTGTGCACACCCTTTGTCTTGGGGTCAGAGGGATTCCCTAAAAACTCACTTGGGGGTCCTCATTAGAATTCCTGCGTGGCCTGAGATGCCTTCCTGTGGCGATATGACACTGCTTGCCCTAGACTAAGGCTTCTACTCCCTCAGACTACAACGGCCAAACAAATCAGCAGCACTTCTGGCCGCCCCTGTCCGGGGACTCCCAGGGCTGATCGCCCGGCTGAGGTTCAGTTAGTTACTGCTATTCTGTGGGGGGTGGATCCCCTCAACACTCACTCAGAAGCCTTTGCTTTTGGACCCCGAGCCCCGCACACAAAAGCGGCCACCTCAATCAGACTGCTAAACAGGAAGTGTGTGGTAGCTCTGCCTGAACTTGCCTGTGCTTCCTGTGGTTGGGATGGAGCTCTCATCAGCTGGGTGCCCTCCTTTCTGGGACAGGGGGGTCCCCTAAGTCCTTACTTAGAGGCTTACCTGATACCGGATGGGCCCC
>NW_011491215.1:431-699 GCF_000754665.1 Bison bison bison | reverse complement strand
CTGGACATGGAACAACAGACTGGTTCCAAATTGGGAAAGGAGTACATCAAGGCTATATATTGTCACCCTCCTTATTTAACTTATATGCAGAGTACATCATGAGAAACGCTGGGCTGGAGGAAGCACAAGCTGGAATCAACGTTGCTGGAGGAAATATGAATAACCTCAGATATGCAGATGATAACATCCTTGTGGCAGAAAGTGAAGAACTAAAGAGCCTCTTGATGAAAGTGAAAGAGGAGAGTGAAAAAGTTGGCTTAAAGCTCAA
>NW_011491215.1:0-331 GCF_000754665.1 Bison bison bison | reverse complement strand
CACAATTGCACTCATCTCACATGCTAGGAAAGTAATGCTCAAAATTCTCCAAGCCAGGCTTCAGCAATGCATGAATGGTGAACTTCCAGAAGTTCAAGCTGGATTTAGAAAAGGCAGAGGAACCAGAGATCAAATTGCAACATCTGCGGGATCATCCAAAAAACAAAAGAGTTTCAGAAAAACATCTATTTCTATTTTATTGACTATGCCAAAGCCTTTGACTGTGTGGATCACAATAAACTGTGGAAAATTCTGAAAGACATGGGAATACCAGACCACCTGACCTGCCTCTTAAGAAACTTATATGCAGATCAGGAAGCAACAGTTAGAA
>NW_011491214.1:4611-5144 GCF_000754665.1 Bison bison bison | reverse complement strand
CATTTTTTTTTTTTTTTTACCAGCTCCTCAGCCTTCTCAGTCTAGGTGGGAAAGCCTTCAATCCATCCTATGAAATTATCTATCATGATGAATAGGTATTTATACCCTTGAGAAACTGGCATCTGGATGAAGTCCATCTGCCAGTCCTCTCCTGGGTAGGTACCACGTTGTTGGACAGACTGGGTCAGCTGGGGTCTTAGAGTTCTTTGGGGGTTATTTAATTGGCAAGTGGGACAAGAGGAGGCCACTTGCTTAATAGTCGTTTGGAGGCCTGTTCTTCTGAAGGACCTTTCTAGTAATTTTTGGAGGGCCTTTTTCCCTAAATGAGTGGTGGCATGTAAGGAGTTAACCAACTTCCATTAGAGGTTTCCAAGCATAAAAAGGAGTCCCTCCTTTTGGAACCATCCCATATGATCTTCTTGAAAACCCTCGCTCTTAGCTATAAGAGTCTCACCTTCAGTATATGAAGGAGTTTCTGGCAAATTAGTCTGTGGAACAAGGTGGCAACCCCTATTAGGTCATTGTTCTGTAAT
>NW_011491214.1:0-244 GCF_000754665.1 Bison bison bison | reverse complement strand
AATCCAAGCATGTGCCCTGAGACTGGAAACCTGGAGAAATGGTCATAAGTGTTATCCTCGTACTGCTCTAAGGGATTGCAAGTCAGTGATTTCCTCCCCTAGTCCTCCATAAGAGCAGGTTAGGGTGTCTCCAATGGTAAACACTTCATTGTCACAGCCCAATTTTAGGTAATAACAGAAGTAATGACAAAGGAGTGGGTTATCTGGCCCTGTTAGGGACATTAAGGTATTTTAATAATAGGCT
>NW_011491213.1:31314-39447 GCF_000754665.1 Bison bison bison | reverse complement strand
TTTATTATGTGGGTGGGAGGAGGGGCAAAGAGAGAAGAAATATTTGAAAAGCTGTAGATAATGAAGAATAAATTTTAGAGAAAGAAGGTATAAATAAAGTATATAGAGAAAACAAAATTATGGATGAATAAAATAGAAGTAATTCTTATGAACACAGTATTCTTAGAGGCTTAGAGAAAGAAAACAAATAATCCGATTCAAGCTGGACTGTCTTTCCACAATTTTATCCCTCCTTTTAAATCATGGAGAAGCTTCTCTGTTCTTCCAGACACTTTCCCAGGTCAGTCCATGAAGAAACAAGTTATATGCCTCTACTAGTCTTTGAACACATTACCTCTCTCAGGGTTATTGAAACCTTGGGGTTATGATTGATTTTTCATTTATTTGTATTTCTTACTACATGGAGAGGTCTCTATGTTTTCACATATGGATTAATGGAGTAAGTACTTCAAAGGACCTCTCGATCCATACTTATTCTATTTTTCTATCATTATTTATTTGGCCATAAATTAAATTAAGAAAAAATTAAATGAGTAGATAAGCAAATGAATATTTGTTTTCATACCAGAACGACTTAATCCCAAACAAGCAAACAAAAGAGATGCGTATTTAGAACAGGGGCAGAGGTTGTATCCAGGCTGTACTTGTAATTCTTTTGCATATTCTGAAGGCACAGGAGATGATCCATCCACATAGTCTTAAGTCGAATCATAGTGGACAAATCCTTTCCACTTTCTGGAGCCCGGAGTCTTCATTTGTGTAATAAGAAAATTGAGGAGGTGGTTTCCAAGAGGTTACCTCGTTGTGATTCTAAAATCTCTACAAGCAAACTTCCTAAGGAAGATGATGTTAGTAGCAATTTGTATTGCTGGAATGACTGAGATCTAGAGATGCCCAGAAAGAGGGCTGATGGTCTAAAGTCAGTGCCAGGAAGACCAAGGAGAGGTATGACTATCATCGTTCAAGCCTCACCCTGTGGAACCACACCTTGGCCTGAGCCAAACTGCTCACAGAAGCAGGGAGGTCAGGAGGCAGGGCTAAGCATAAAAGGAAGAGCTGGGCCAGCTGCTGCTTACACTTGCTTCTGACACAACCGTGTTCACTAGCAACTACAGAAACAGACACCATGCTGACTGCTGAGGAGAAGGCTGCCGTCACCGCCTTTTGGGGCAAGGTGCATGTGGATGAAGTTGGTGGTGAGGCCCTGGGCAGGTAGGTATCCCGCTTACACGGCAGGTTTAAGGAGAATGAAATGCACCTGGGCGTGTGAGGACAGAGCCGTCCCTGAGATTCGGAGAGCTGCTGGCTTCCTCTGACCTTGTGCTGTTTTCTCCCCCTAGGCTGCTGGTTGTCTACCCCTGGACTCAGAGGTTCTTTGAGTCCTTTGGGGACTTGTCCTCTGCTGATGCTGTTATGAACAACGCTAAGGTGAAGGCCCATGGCAAGAAGGTGCTAGATTCCTTTAGTAATGGCATGAAGCATCTCGATGACCTCAAGGGCACCTTTGCTGCGCTGAGTGAGCTGCACTGTGATAAGCTGCATGTGGATCCTGAGAACTTCAAGGTGAGTTTGTGGAATCCTCAGTGTTCTCCTTCTTCTTTTTATGGTCAAGCTCATGTCATGAGGAGAAAGCTGAATGGCAGGACACAGTTTAGAATGGAGAAGAGGTATTCTGGTTAGAGTGCTAAGGACTCCTAGAACTGTTTAGAATCTTTTAACCTCTTTGTTCACAACCAGCATTTCCTCTGATTCATTCTTGTTCTCTGTTGTCTGCAATGTCCTCTTTTTAATTATACTTTTTATTTTGAGGGTTTAATTTGAAAAAAAAATTATATATCAACTTTAAAAATTGTATCTAATATTTCCCCCTTATCTGTTTCTTTCAAGGAATAAAATGTTCTATTGCTTTTTGAAATTATTCAAAATAATAAAAATGATAACAAGTTCTGGATTAAGTTAGAAAGAGAGAAACATTTCTAAATATATATTCAGGAAGATATAGGTAGATTCACATCAGTAGTAACAACTTCACTTCAGTCATCTTTGTGCTTATATCCTACGGTCACAGCTTGGGATAAGACTGAAATACCCTGAATTTAACCTTGGATTTCCCTCATAGCTCAGTTGGTTAAGTGTCTGCCTGCAATGCAAGAGATCCCAGTTCGATTCCTGGGTCAGGAAGGACGTCTGGAGAAGGGATAGGCACCCACTCCAGTATTCTTGGGTTTCCCTTGTGACTCAGCTGGTAAAGAATCTGCCTGCAATGTGGGAGACCCGGCTTCTATCCCTGAGTTGGGAAGATCCCCTGGAGAAGGGAAAGGCTACCCACTCCAGTAGTCTGGCGTGGAGAAATCCATGGACTGTATAGTCCATGGGGTTGCAAAGAATCAGACACGATTGAGAGACTCACTTCACTCACCTGCACTAACCCTGCCCTTGCTTAATGTCTTTTCCACACAGCTCCTGGGCAACGTGCTAGTGGTTGTGCTGGCTCGCCATTTTGGCAAGGAATTCACCCCGGTGCTGCAGGCTGACTTTCAGAAGGTGGTGACTGGTGTGGCCAATGCCCTGGCCCACAGATATCATTAAGCTCCCTTTCCTGCTTTCCAGGAAAGGTTTTTTCATCCTCAGAGCCCAAAAATTGAATATGGAAAAATTATGAAGTGTTTTGAGCATCTGGCCTCTGCCTAATAAAGACATTTATTTTCATTGCACTGGTGTATTTAAATTATTTCACTGTCTCTTACTCAGATGGGCACATGGGAGGGCAAAGCACTGAAGACATAAAGAAATGAAGGGCTAGTCAAGACCTTGAGAAAATATATCAGTATCTTGGACCCCATGACAGCAATGGTTGTAAATAGCTGATGTTATGGAAAACAGGCTTTGCTCCTTAGCCTTACTCTCCCTTAAAGAATTCAAGTTGCAGCTTGATTTGGGAGTTAGATATTGCTAAGTTTTATTTAAATAAATTATGTTATTTAGCCTTTCTTGTAAATGTCTTCTCTCTCTTTAATTATCCAGAACATCACTTAGATTCATTAAGTACTTCTGCCTAATGACACCACTGTTTTAAGATTTTCTTTATGCATTTTACTGTCCCCATTGCTCTTTCTCCCCTGACCTCTTTTTATCCTAGTTTTTTCTGCCATCTTAAAAGAACTACAAGAAGGACAGAACCTTCTGAGCTGGATTCGGAAAATGACATATGAATTATGAGTAATCCTTGTTCCTTCTTGCATCCTAATTCTGAATCTCAGTTCAGTTCACTTTAGTCTCTCAGTTGTGTACGATTCTTTGCAATCCCATGGACTGCAGCATACCAGGCTTCCCTGTCCATCACCAACTCTTGGAGCTTGCTTAAATTCATGTCCATCAAGTTGGTGATGCCATTCAACCATTTCATCCTCTGTGGTCCCCTTCTTCTGCCTTCAATCTTTCCCAGCATCAGGGTCTTTTCCAGTGAGTCCGTTCTTCACATCAAGTGGCCAAAGTGTTGAAGTTTCAGCTTCAGCATCGGTCCTTCCAATGAATATTCAGGACTGATATCCTTCAGGTTTGACCGGTTTGATCTCCTTGCACCCCAAGGTACTCTCGAGAGCCTTCTCCAACATTGCAGTTCAATGGCATCAATTCTTTGGCAGTCAGCTTTCTTTATGATCCAACTCTCACATCCATACATGGCTACTGGAAAAACCATAGCTTTGACTAGATGGAACTTTGTCGGCCAAGCAATGTCTCTGCTTTTTAATAAGCTGTCTAGGTTTATTATAGCTTGTCTTCCAAGGAGCAAGCATCTTTTAATTTCATGGCTGCAGTCATCATATGCAGTGACTTTGGAGCCCAGGAAAATAAAGTCTGTCATTATTTCCATTGCTTCCATCTCTTTGCAATCAAGTGATGGGACCGGATGCCATGGTCTTCACTTTTTGACTGTTGAGTTTTAAGACAGCTTTTTAATTCTCTTCTTTCACTTTCATGAAGAGGCTGTTTAGTTTCTCTTCAGTTTCTGCCATAAGGGGGGTGTCATCTGTATGTATGAAGTTATTGATATTTCTCCTGGCAACCTTGATTCCAGCTTGTGCTTCATCCAGCCCTGCATTTCTCATGATGTACTCTGCACAGAAGTTAAATAATTGAGGTGACAATATGCAGCTTTGACCTATTCCTTTCCCTGTTCTGAATCTAGTTAGGGAGATGTTGAAAGTAACACATCCAACAAGTGACTGTAAATGAGTGTATTCAAGGTTTTTATGAGATCAGATGATGAAGCCCTTGGTATGAAATGGGTGGTAAAGATAAGTAGTATTGACAATTGTCCAAAAGACAAGAAGACAAAAGTAAGAAAAGAAAAGGAGGATAGCATAGGCCAAATCACTGATGAATAATGTGTTTGTGTATTCTGAGAATTTCAGGTAAACAGGAAAGACAAATGAAACAAAACTGCCTGGGATAGAATAGAATAGATACTATATTTTGGTGTACACTGTAGACACATTCTTAAAGTTAAAAATTCACCAACAAGAAGATACCATCTAGACATTACTCACAAGATATTCGCACTGCTAATCGACAAGTAAAGTAAGGTGGTTTAACAGTCTAGAACATGATTTTGAAGTCAGAGAGCCAGGACTAAAAAAAAAAAAAATTACTACTCTGACCTTGTGAAAAATCAGCTACCCTTGTCAATTTGGTATATAATGTCATCTTTAAACATTGCAGGGAAATGAAAAAAAAAAAAAAGTCTAAACACAATTCCCTACTTTGACTTTTAACAAAAGTTAATGTCAGGTGAGAATTTACAAAGAGTAAGTTGACTCATTTAACATCTCTTCCTAAATGCAAAAGATCTTAGGCTGAAATAGCAATATTGAAGAGTAGGGGATTTTGGGGCCTTCTTTTTAATGGATCTTAACAACAAAGCAACCATGCTAGCTGCATCCATGCTTAAAAGAAAGTTGAATTGGTATGTACGTCTGGAATCAACAAGTTAAATAAAAGTCTCTCATTTTTAAGTCAAAGGCTTTAGGGGGTCAAATCAGAGACGAAATCGTACTCTTCATGTAGTGTGTGGACTTCTCATTGCAGTGTCTTGTCTTGGTGAGCACACGCTCTCGGGTGCACGGGCTTCAGCAGTAACTGTGTGGGCTTCAGTAATCTGGTGCAGGCTCAGTAGCCACGGAGCTCAGGTTTAGTTGCTTTGCAGCATGTGGAATATTCCCAGACCAGGGATTAAAGCATATCCCTTCCTTTGGCAGACAAATTGTTATCTACTGTACACCAGGCAAGTCCTAGGTCTCACATTTTTAAGATTCCACATAGTGTACATCCTGTTTGCAGGGTTCTGTGGTTATGAACTGAGATATGAGGATGAAAGATGGGGGCATGAAACAGGAACAGGGAAACATTGTTCACCATTGTAGGGTACTACCGACATCTGCTGACAAAGGGCCCGTGACATGCTGGGCAGATCTGACTGGGGATGACACCAGGCAACGCTCAATTTAAGGAACCATCTCAGGCCCATCTTGGTGCTACTGCCTCACAGGAAAATGTCTTATCTTCTAGGCCTCTGATCAGTACCCAAGAAGTGCTGTCACTGTTCATGTCACTTTGGCTAAAATTTGAATCTGTGAACATGCTCCAGAGATATTTTCTGAGTTTCCTACCTACCCATCCACCATCTTCATTTTATTTTATTTATTTAATTTTGGCTGCCGTAGTCCTTCATCGATACATGTAGGCTTTCTCTAGTAGCAGCAAGCAAGGGCTACTTACCAGTTGTGGTGCTTAGGCTTCTCACTGTGATTTCTCTTGCTGTGGAGCATGGACTCTAGGGTACATAGACTTCAGCAGCTTCGGTGCTTAGGCTCAGCAGTTGTGGCCCACGGGCTTAATTGCTCAGTGGCATGGAATCTTTCTGGACTTATCAGGGATTAAACCTGTATCCCCTACATTGGCAGGTGATTTTTTAACCACAGGACCACCAGGGAAGTACCACTATCCTCATTTAAAAGCAAGAATTCTGAAGCAGTTAGTGTGATGAACAAAGGAATTGACAAAACTCAACATAAAGACTCTCCTTGTCTGGCTTTCACATCCTTCCACACAGATACTCACATTTAGAAATCAGTATGTACAAGAGCATGTGCATGTATGCACGCTCATACACACACCAACAGCTCACAAATTCCACATCCTGTTGGAAAATCCACTTGGTGTTAAACATTTATTTACAGGTTGACCCCTTGCTACCACCTCCCTGGTGTAAGGCAATGTAATCTCCACCTGGAGCTTACTGCAGACTCCTAACTGATCTTTCTACTGCTGCTCCTCACAATGTCTTCCCAATATGGTAGTCAAAGCACACTGGTAGAAATGGAAATTGTGTATGATAATCTCTTTGTCCAAAGTTCTCTGGTATTTTCCTTCATCACTCATAATAAAGCCAAATTTCCTACAATAATAATTGCTAATATTTATATTGGCACCTACAGACTTCCTCTGTGGCTCAGTGGTAAAGGATCCACCTGCAACCCAGAAGTCACAGGAGACTCAGGATTGATCTCTGGGTTGGGAAGATCCCCTGGAGGAAGGCATGGTGACTCATTCCAGTATTCTTGCCTGGAAAACCCTATGGACAGAGAAGCCTGATGGGCTACAGTCCATAGGATCATACAGCAGGATGAAACTGAAGTGACTTAGCACGCATGCATGCATGTTGGCACCTATAAATTTAAAAAGGCTTCCCTGATGGCACTGGTGGTAAAGAACACACCTGCCAATACAGGAGACATAGGTTCAGTCCCTGGGTTGGGAAGATCCCCTGGAGGAAGGCATGGCAACACACTCCAGTATTCTTGTCTGGAGAATCTCACGGACAGAGGAGCTGGCGGCTACAGTCCAGGTTGCAAAGAGTCGGACACGACTGAAACAACTTAGCATGTGTGAACACATACATAAACACCCACCACTACATGCACACAAAAACATCAGTGGAGTAATGCCAAAAGAGGTAATGCCAATCAACGCTATTTCAGTTCAGTTCAGTTCAGTTGCTCAGTCGTGTCCGACTCTTTGTGACCCCATGAATCGCAGCAACCAGGCCTCCCTGTCCATCACCAACTCCTGGAGTTCACTCACACTCATGTCCATCGAGTCAATGATGCCATCCAGCCATCTCATCCTCTGCCGTCCCCTTCTTATCCTGCCTCCAATCCCTCCCAGCATCAGGGTCTTTTCCAATGAGCCAACTCTTCACATGAGGTGGCCAAAGTACTGGAGTTTCAGCTTTAGCACCAGTCCTTCCAATGAACACCAAGGACTGATCTCCTTCAGAATGGACTGGTTGGACCTCCTTGCAGTCCAAGGGACTCTCAAGAGTCTTCTCCAACACCACAGTTTAAAGGCATCAATTCTTCGGTGCTCAGCTTTCTTCACAGTCCAACTCTCACATCTATACATGACCACTGGAAAAACCATAGCCTTGACTAGATGGACCTTTGTTGGCAGAGTAATGTCTCTGCTCTTTAATATGCTGTCTAGGTTGGTCATAACTTTCCTTCCAAGGAGTAAGCTCAATGCTATGGGCCTTGATGAAATTAGTTAGTTTCAGAATGTAGCCCATTTATTTGTAGGTTGAAGTTGACTCTTGAAGACTTATTTTGGTCAAAATAAAAGGCCCACAAGCCTAAAATCAGAAATCAAATGTAATTATTTATTAATTTACATTGGAATTTATAACTTGAATTTTCATGGTTTCCTTATATCAATCAAGTAAAAGTAGAGGAAGAAAACTTACAAGGCAGGTAGCTGGATTCAATCATGCCAAGAAAGCATCTTAGCAGTAAGTTCAGACATGGCTTATTCATCCTCTTCATGGGAAAGATAGATATAGCCTAAACATAAATATTATGTGAGTTTCAACGTCTCTAGATTCTAAGTCAACAGAGCAACCTTCTTTTTCCTAAATTTCCTTTGTCGTTCAATTCTCTAATGATTAACACACTTTTTACACATTGGAACATTCCAAAGATTATAGTTAAGAGTTTCTGGCCTGGGAAGCATTCTTTTTCTTTCAGGTGATTTTGTGTCTGGTTTTTTTTTTTTTTTTTTGTTTTTTAATTTGTTTTT
>NW_011491213.1:28657-31214 GCF_000754665.1 Bison bison bison | reverse complement strand
CATGGGACTCACTCCAGTATTCTTGCTTGGAGAACCCCATGGACAGAGGAGCCTGGCAGGCTACAGTCCATAAGGTCCCACAGAGCTAGACATGACTAAAGTGGCATAGCATGGCACAGCATGGAAAGGGGCTTGGGAGAGGAGCAATTGCTAACTGCCCTCACTAGACCATATAATACAAAGGCTCTTTGTTTCTCATAATTTCTCATAGTAGAAGATCTTATTAATGGGTAAGATCTAAATATAAGCATCACTGCTTCCATTGAAGCCCTGCTTAGTTACTAAACTTCAAATCTATCCTGTTTCAGTTATGTGTAGATTTTTTTTTCAAGTGCCATGCTATGTCTTAGTTCATAGACTACATTAGGTAATAGTATTTAAACTGGACATAAAACCCCTGGAATTTCTCAAAAATTTAATCATAAAAATAAATGAAAGCAACAGGCTTGCCTCATAGCTCAATTGGTAAAGACTGCCTGCAGTGCAGGAGACCTGGGTTTAATCCCTGGGTTGGGAAGATTCCCTGGAGAAGGGAAAGGCTACCCACTCCGGTATTCAGGCCTGGAGAAATCCATGGATGCAAAGAGTCCATGGGGACTCAAACATTTGGACACAAATGAGCGATTTTCACTTTTTTCACTTTTGCCTAATGTAAAAAAAAAAAAAAAAAAAAAAACAATGAAGCCAAGAAAGTAACGTTATAAAATGGGAAAATGAGAAGTTTATGACTTTTCTAAGTTGCCACATTCCAGCTTTAACCTTCAAAGTTCATTATGTAGACAAGTGTGCAATGACTGGCTGGTTTTGATTTTCCATTCCCTCTTCCTAGTAAAGATTCCTCTTGCTTAATTAACATTCTCAGGCTATGCCTAAGTCACAGTGGGCCCAGAGGTCCTTCAAACAATCGATGTCTGTACTCTCAGCCAACAACATAAAGAAATCCCTCTAGGAATGGACCCAGCTGGGGTTCAGAGTCACCTTCAATCTTTGTGAGAGCTGATGCAGAGGCCCTGTGTTTACAAATCAGGATTGTTGCCCGGCTAGTAGTTGTGCCTATTCTCTAGTTCATTGGAATTATTAATACAGCAAAAGATATTCATTGGCTTCCCGCCTGGCAGCCATTACAATTTCCAGCTACTAGTGTACCCAGGGGCTTCCCTGGTAGCTCAAACAGTAAAGAATCCGCCTACAATGCAGGAGACCTGGGTTCAATCCCTGGGTTGGGGAGATCCTCTGGAGAAGGAAATGGCAATCCACACCAGTATTCTTGCCTGGAGAATCCCCATGGATGGAGGACCCTGGTAGGCTGCAGTCCATGGGATTGCAAACAGTCAAACGGGACTGAGAGATTAAGCACAGTGGTATCCAGTTTTTTCTAGGCTAATGTAATACTTAATAGGAATTTTGATCTTGTCTAGCTTCTCTGGTGGCTCAGAGGTTAAAGCATCTGCCTCCAATGCGGGAGACCTGGGTTTGATCCCTGGGTCAGGAAGATCCCCTGGAGAAGGAAATGGCAACCCACTCCAGTATTCTTTCCTGGAGAATCCCATGGACTGAGAAACTTGGTAGGCTACAGTCCATGGGGTCGCAAAGAGTCGGACATGACTGAGCGACTTCACCTTCCACCTATTTCTACTATTATAAAGATAAATTCAGATTATAATGAAAGCAGGCTAATTTATAGCCTCTCTAATCAAGAATACTAAGTAGCCTTTTTTGTATCTTCAGTGGTTTATAAACCCTGTTCATAATTTTCCAATTTTAAAATTGAAAATAAAAAAACATATTTGTGATGAAGAGTACCTTCTAAAGTACTTTTTTTTCTCAGCTAATAGTATGAAAAAATGTAGTAGAATCAAAGATCTATTTTTATCTCTTAACACTTTATAATGTATATAATTCTCCATGCTAATAGCACCTAAGGATAATACATTATTTGACTTAAAGGATTAGTATATGTCATATTTAGCTAGCAAGGTTTAATAAAATATTTTACTTTTCCTTGCTAAAAAGAGGCATCTTATATTTCTTAGAATCCTGAGGAGAGTTTACCAAAGTACAAAAGAGGCAAAAGAGGCAAGAACAATCTTTGTCAAATTTTAAAATTTCTTTTAAAAAGTCCTTTTTATTTAAATATCTTTAGATATAATATCGGAGAAGGCAATGGCAATCCAGTCCAGTACTGTTGCCTGGAAAATCCCATGGGCGGAGGAGCCAGGTAGGCTGCAGTCCAGGGGGTCCCTAAGAGTCAGACACAACTGAGCGACTTCACTTTCACTTTTCACTTTCATGCATTGGAGAAGGAAATGGCAACCCACTCCAGTGTTCTTGCCTGAAGAATCCCAAGGACAGGGAAGCCTGGTGGGCTCTTGTCTGTGGGGTTCAACAGAGTTGGACATGACTGAAGCGACTTAGCAGCAGCAGCAGCAGATATAATATTTTTATTTTATCAATTTTAACTTACAGGCCGTTCAGTTCAGTTCAGTTGCTCAGTCATGTCTGACTCTTTGTGACCCCATGAATCGAAGCACGCCAGGCCTCCCTGTCCATCACCAAC
>NW_011491213.1:27581-28557 GCF_000754665.1 Bison bison bison | reverse complement strand
TGTCTGGTTTTTTTTTTTTTTTGGTATTTAAATTAGTTTTCATAAAATTTTAAACTAAGTTTATTTTTAATTGCAATTAAAATTAGAGTGAAATTTGTTCCTCTGGCTTTCAAGGTCTTGCATGTTATCTAGCCACTGTAGCCTTCATATTTTGACAGTACTCACATATTTATAAACATACACACACACACACATATTTTACACAGGACATATTGACCAGGCATTTCTCAACAGTTAACCATGCAAGACCCCCAAGCACAAACCCATAATCTCTTTCACTTATCTACTTGCATGGAGACTAAGGACAGAGTCTTTGAAAGCAGTAGGAGAAGTACCCTGGCTTTCATTGTCTTGAGCTAGTCCTCTCCTTTGCCACAGCTCTGTGTACTCCTGAACCCTTATCTAGGTTCACACTTCCTGATCCATGAGCTATCTCCAGCCCAGGTACACAGAAGAAGAAAACCACTGGATCTGTCTGTCTCTGTTAATTAAAAACACACCAAAATAAAATAAATGCCCCACCCCCTTATGAGCCCCAGAAAGCATGTGAACACATAGAAGAAATAGGAGATGGAGGAGAAGAATAAGACAAAAAAGAAGAAGGAGAAGGGGAGGGTTATGAGGAGGAAAAAGAAGAAGGAGAAGAATAAAGGAAAGGGAAAGAAAAAAAAAACTAAATGAAACAGGTACAGGAAATAATTGGTGGCACTAAGGCCTGAATGGGCTAGAGGAGAAAGCAGGGCTACAGTAGCTTGTTGGTCTAGGAAACTAAGAAACTTGCCTTTCCCTCAGAGATACCTCAGACTCGGTAAGATAGGGTCTGTGAAAATTTGGTTTCAGAAAGAGTCTTTCTGGGGCTAGAATTAGCAAAGTTTGAAAGGGGGTTGGGCCTTCCCCTGTGGTGCTAGTGGTAAAGAACCCACCTGCCAATGAAGGAGACTTAAGAGGTACAGGTTTGATCCCTGGGTCGGAAGAT
>NW_011491213.1:11128-27481 GCF_000754665.1 Bison bison bison | reverse complement strand
GTTCAGTTCAGTTGCTCAGTCATGTCTGACTCTTTGTGACCCCATGAATCGAAGCACGCCAGGCCTCCCTGTCCATCACCAACTCCTGGAGTCCACCCAAACCCATGTCCATTGTGTTGGTGATGCCATCCAACCATCTCATCCTCTGTCGTCCCCTTCTCCTCCTGCCCTCAGTCTTTCCCAGCATCAGGGTCTTTTCAAATGAGTCAGCTCTTTGCATCAGGTGGCCAAAGTATTGGAGCTTCAGCTTCAACATCATTCCCTCCAGTGAACACCCAGGACTGATCTCCTTTAGGATGGACTGGTTGGATCTCCTTGCAGTCCAAGGGACTCTCAAGAGTCTTCTCCAACACCACAGTTCAAAAGCATCAATTCTTTGGTGCTCAGCTTTCTTTATAGTCCAACTCTCACATCCATACATGACCACTGGAAAAACCATTGCCTTGACTAGACAGACCTTTGTTGGCAAAGTATTGTCTCTGCTTTTTACTATGCTGTCTAGGTTAGTCATAACTTTCCTTCCAAGGAGCAAGTATGTTTTAATTTCATGGCTGCAATCACCATCCGCAGTGATTTTGGAGCCCAGAAAAATAAAGTCAGCCACTGTTTCCCCATCTATTTCCCATGAAGTGATGGGACCAGGTGCCATGATCTTAGTTTTCTGGATGTGTGTTGAGCTCTAAGCCAACTTTTTCACTCTCCTTTTTCATTTTCATCAAGAGGCTCTTTAGTTCTTCTTCACTTTCTGCCATAAGGGTGGTGTCATCTACGTATCTGAAGTTATTGATATTTCATTTTAAAAGTCCTTTTTATTTAAATACCTTTAGATATAATATTTTTATTTTATTTATTTTACCTTATAGGCAATAAATGAATAATCTCAGTTTTTTCTGACCATTTAATCTTTCTGATGTATCATGGATAATCATATCACTTATCTCTCTAAACTTTGGGTTTTTCATCTGGGAAAAAGAGACAATAATGATGGTATTTCATAGGAGACATAAGTAAAATATTTCAAAATGGGCAGCTGAGATAATAGCTTGAATCAGCAAGCACCTAAGTAAAAATGAAACTCTATTCAGGCTATGTGACTTCAGAATCAGAATTCATAAGCCTTTACCAAGCTATAGACATTTCAACCCTATAACCTTTCTTAAAGCCCTTTTCCACAACCTTTAGTAATAAGAAAGCAAGAAATGGATTACATCCCTGGAGACAAGCCAGTTCTGTTCCCAAAGGCAGTTTCCAGAGAAGGATATAGAGCCCTGAAGTGGGTATGAGGGAGAAGGAGAGGGACCAGCCTCACATCCTGAATTTAAGAGAAGACTGGTGTCCACACTCTGGAAAGAGAATGGGATGTACTCAAACTGTCTGCTTCAGGTGGGGTTTCTTTCCTCAACTCTTGGTCTTATAGAATCTGATTCTTATTCCCTGGACTTTGACAATGTCTGATCCTCATATCCAAGGTCTAAGGAAAGAATCACTGTCCTCATACTGTGGATCTATAGAAATTTGCCTTGGAATCCTAGAGCCTTAAGTCTACTAATTAATATATCAAATGTAATTCAAAAAGTTACATGCACCACTATGTTTGAAGTAGCATTATTTACAATAATAGACAAGTAATCTAAATGTCTATCAACAGATGAATGGATAAAGAAGATATGTGTGTATGTGTGTGTGTGTGTGTGTGTGTGTGTGTGTGTACTATTGTTGTCCTTTACTCATTAAGTTGTGTCTGATTCTTCAACCCACTCCAGTACTCTGGCCTGGAAAATACTATGCATGGAGGAGCCTTGTAGGCTTCAGTCCATGGGGTCGCAAAGAGTCAGGACATGACTGAGTAACTTCACTACTACTATGGACTGTAGCCCGCCAGACTCTCCTGTCCTTGGGATTCCCCAGGCAAGTGTGGGTTGTCCTTTCCTTCTCCAGGAGCTCTTCCTGCCCGAGGGATCAAACTTACATCTCCTGCACTGGCAGGTAGATTCTTTACCACTGTGCCACCAGGGAAGCCCCCCAACAAAAGATGATACAAATGAACTTATATACAAAGGAGTAACAGACCTGCAGACAATAAACTTTTGGTTACCAAAGGGGAAAAGTGAGCAAGGGATAAATTAGAAGCTTGGGATTAATATAAACACACTACTATATATTAAATAGATGAACTTACTCATAGCACAGGGAACTATATGCAATATTTTGTAATAGACATAAGGGAAAATAATCTGAAATATATATATATATAAACATTAAGTCCCCTCTGTATGAATGAATTCAATTCTGAAGGTCCAATCCTAGGTCCAACAAAGTTAGCCTAGGTATAAAACTAACAAGGCTTTCCTGGTGGCTCAAGCTGTAAAGAATCCACATGCAATCCAGGAGATGAAAGAGACATGGGTTCAATCCCTGGGTTAGAAAGATCCCCTGGAAAAGGAAACGGCACCCCACTCCAATATTCTTGCCTGGAAAATCTCATGGACAGAGGAACTTGGCAGGTTACAGTCCATAGGGTTGTAAGGAGTTGGGCATGACTGAGCATGCACTCAGTCAATTGACATCATCAGCTAATATAAGCAGACATATAGTACAGTACGTAATGTGTTTACAATATTTTTTACACAAATAACATAAAAAACAAATACAAAAAATAAAGACAACATTTTGATCTTAAAGTATACCATCTTGAAAACTACCGTAGTACAGCACAGCAGCTGGCATACAGGGGCTGGCATTGAGTGAACAGGCAAGAAGAGTTACTGGCTGGAGGAGGGAGAAGAGGTGGGAGATGGTAGAGCTGGAGAAGCATCAGCAATAGGAGATGGAGAGCAAGCTGCAATTTCACTCACACCTGAAGTTGATGGAACACATGGCCACATCTTTGAAAGTTTGCAACTTGAAGGTTCATATATAGGGGTTTACTGTAACTGAATCACTTTGCAGAACACCTGAAACTAGCATAACATTGCAAGCCAAATATAGAAAAAAAAATACTCTTATTCACACAAGGGCTATTCTTCACAATGTAGACAGACATTTCTTGTCCTTTCATTGGGCTTCTATTTCAGTGATAAAATATCTACTCTCTTTACCTAGAATTGTGTCATCCTAGGTTTGAGCTATTTCAAATCCTAAAACATGATGTTGTGACAGTGCTGCACTCAGTATGACAGGAAATGTGGAAAACTCAGCAGTGGCCACAGGACTGGAAAAGGTCAGTTTTCCTTCCAATCCCAAAGAAAGGCAATGCCAAAGAATGTTCAAACTACCGCTCAGTTACACTCTCTCACATGTTAGCAAACCAAAATTCTCCAAGCCAGGCTTCAACAGTGCATGAACTGTGAGCTCCCAGATATTTAAGTTGGATTTAGAAAAGGCAGAGGAACCAGAGATTAAATTGCCAACATCCGCTGGATCATCGAAAAAGCAAGAAAGTTCCAGAAGAGTATCTATTTTGCTTTATTGACTACACCAAAGCCTTTGACTGTGTGGGTCACAACAAACTGTGGAATATTATTCAAGAGATGGGAATAAAAGGCCACCTGACCTGCCTCCTGAGAAATCTGTATGCAGGTCAAAAAGCAACAGTTAGAACTGGACATGGAACAGCTGACTGGTTCCAAATCAGGAAAGGAGTACATCAAGGCTGTATACTCTCTCTGCTTATTTAACTTATGCAGAGTACATCATGTGAACTGCCAGGCTGGATGAAGCACAAGCTAGAATCAAGGCTGCTGGAAGAAATATCAATAACCTCAGATATGAAGATGACACCACCCTTATGACAGAAAGTAAAGAACTAAAGAGCCTCTTGCTGAAAGTGAAAGAGGAGAGTGAAAAAGTTGGCTTAAAACTCAATATTCAGAAAACTAAGATCATGGCATCCGGTCCCATCATTTCATGGCAAATAGACGGGGAAAAAATGGAAACAGTGTGAGACTTTGTTTTGTTGGGCTCCAAAATCACTGCCGATGGTGACAGCAGCCATGAAATTAAAAGACCCTTGCTCCTTGGAAGAAAAGCTATGATGAACCTAGACAGCATGTTAAAAAGTAGAGACATTACTTTACTAACAAGGATCCATCTAGTCAAAGCTATGGTTTTTGTAGTAGTCATGTATGGATGTGAGAGTTGGACTATAAAAAAAGCTGAGTATTAAGAATTGATGCTTTGAATTGTGGTGTTGGAGAAGACTCTTGAAAGTCCCTTGGGCTGCAAGGAGATCAAACCGGTCAATTATAAAGAAAATCAGTCCTGAATATTCATTGGAAGGACTGATGCTGAAGCTTAAACTCCAATACTTCGACCACTTGATGCAAAGAGTCAACTCATTGGAAAAGACCCTGATGCTGGGAAAGATTGAAGGCAGGAGGAGAAGGGGACATCAGAGGATGAGATGGTTGGATGGCATCACTGACAGATGGACATGAGTTTGAGTATGCTCCAGGAGTTGGTGATGGTCAAGGAAGCCTGGCATCCTGCAGTCCATGGGGTTGCAAAGAGTAGGACATGCCTGAGCAACTGAGCTAACTGAGGTTAAGTAGTCTATCCTAGGGTGTCTTTTTAATTTTTCTTAAGGGAGGGGGAACCTTAGAAATACTTGTGAAGGTCACAGCCCAGGAAAACTGATCCACCAAAGGCTGATTTTTAATTACACAGTTATGGGCTGCTTCTCCCCCCCGACCCATTCCTTACCATCATATCAACAGGACCCCAGTAAAATAACAGTGGGTTGCAGATGAAAAAGTTGTAAGGTACAGACTCTATTTGATGATGATATGTTCTTAGGGGAGCCTACAGACAACAGGGACATCAAAATACAAAACAAAACAAAGACACTAGAGAAATTTGAAGTCTCCATCACTGATGGCTTCAAAAAACATTGAACATACTCCAACACCTAGCCTCTCATATCAATTCATTTATTCCTCATTGTGATCACAAGTCCTAGTATTAAATAATTTCAGACTTCTTAGCTGCCTCACTGGTATCAATAAGAAGAGAAAATCAAGAAGAAAACTCAGGGCAATATCTCCAGAGTGGACAATTTCTCTTGTTGTCACAGAGCAATTAACAGAGTTCCCTGGAAGCACAGGATGTAAGCTTATTCTGCCTGTTCTCTCTATGAAATAACCTTTGGATATTTTAATTTGGGATTGAGCTCTTAGTTCTATTGTAGATTCCTTGCATTTCAACTCAGCTTCCTGAAGTAACCATAAATATGTGTGTTTTTTTTTTTTTTTTATTCTCCCTTGGAAAACTGAAATCCAGAGCTTGTTTATAATTCACTCCTCAAGAGAGCTAGAACTGATTTGAGTTTCTTGTCTATGATTGTATTTTTTATCTTGAGCATGTTTTTGTCTTTGTCACCATCTCACCATCTTTAACCAATACTAAAATGGTTTGAATAGAACTCCTTCCTTGTCTGGTGCTTAGCTACACTCCATGAGTCATTCTGGGAGAAGGAGAATGGGAGAGATGGATGCCATCGTAGAGGATGACATGGGAAGAGCTGAGAGCGAAAATGGGGAGTGAGTGGAAAATATGGAGGAGGACATAACAAAGGAAGGTGTCTCAGGAACCAACACGTTATCATACACTCAATATACATCTTCCTTGCTGACCATCAGCTGTTCTTACTCCATGCCTGAGGGACACAGCCTAACCTTGACCAATGACTGAAAGGACAAGCAGGAGCAAGGGGGCAGAAGTTCAGCAGTAAAGAATAAAGGCAACAGCATCCAACAGCAGCACAGACTTGCTTTTGATGCTTCTGTGATCACCTGTAAGCTCCACGACTTGACATCATGGTGCATTTTACTGGCGAGGAGAAGGCTGCTATCACTGACCTGTGGGGCAAAATGAATATGGAAGAGGCTGGAGGCGAGGCTCTGGGCAGGTAGGAAGTGGCCTTCATGGGGGACAATGGTGAATATGAGCCTGGCAAATTGATCAGCAAATTCTGAAAAAATTTTCAAGTCACTGATTTTCCATCTGCTATTTCCATCTCATAGGCTACTGGTCTTCTACCCCTGGACCCAGAGATTCTTTGACAGCTTTGGCAACCTGTCTTCTGCCTCTGCCATAATGGGAAACCCCAAGGTCAAGGCCCACGGCAAGAAGGTGCTGACCTCCTTTGGAGAAGCTATGAAGAATTCAGACAACCTCAAAGGTGCCTTTGCTAAGCTAAGTGGGTTACACTGTGACAAGTTGCACGGGGATCCTGAGAACTTCAGGGTGAGTTTAGGAAGTGTTCGTGTGTTCCCTGTGGCTTTTTACTTTGCAGTAATAATGGAAGTTGAGTGTTTGATTGGAAAGACTAGCAAAGATCTCAGAAATCGTAGATCAAACTAGGTGTTAGGAGGACAGACTTCCAGTGGGCATACCGAACCCACCTTGATTCGGGACTAGTGACATAAAGAGCTATGAGCAGCCTTACTGTGCATGCATGCTAAGTTGCTTCAGGTGTCAGATTCTTTGTGACCCCATGGCTGTAACCCACCAGGCTCCTCTGTCCATGGGATTCTCCAGGCAAGAATACAGAAATGTGTTGCCATTTCTTTTTCTAGGGGATCTTCCCAACCCAGGGATCAAATCTGTATTTCTTACATCTCCTGCATTGGCAGGCAGGTTCTTTACCATTAGTGTCACAGTGAACAGCCTTAAGTTTGTTTAAAAATTTTCAGAAACTTCTGTCAGAACTGGATGTATTTATCCCCAGAAAATATCAAAGAGTAGCATATTTTCTCAAGGAGAAATAAAATCTGACTTTTGATAGATGAAGTCCAATCTCAAGGAAGGAGAAGTATCTTATGTGATTCTTGATGACTGAAGTTAGGAAAATATTTGGGAGAATAATTTTTAGACCATTCATCTCAAAGAAAAATAGATCAATTCTCTATTAAATTACCCACAGTATTGTGACTAAGTGAAGGCATATTGCTGCATTGGTTGGAGGCTTTACTAAACTCATTCTAGGAACCTATGAAACCCTGAAATCCTATGAATATAAAAATTAGAGGGAGGGAGAGAGGCAAATAAAAATAGTGAAATAGGAGAGAGGCAGGGCCTGTAGGTAGAAAAATATTGAATGGAGGGCTCATAGAATTTAAATTAAATTGAAGGACAAGCTCATACGAGTTTATTGTATAGGTACAACTTATGGAGCAGTTTAAGATGTGGACTTGGGAGTGAGTGTAGGTACTTAGCCATTATTTTCTGCAACTCTTTTAGGAAACTTCTACTTGGCATACATAATTGTCATTCTGTCTCTCATCCAATAGCTCCTGGGCGTTGTGATTGTCATTGTTCTGGCTACTCACTCTGGCAGAGAATTCACCCCTGACATGCAGGCTGCCTGGCAGAAGCTGGTGTTGCTTCTGGTGTTGCCACTGCTCTGGCCCACAAATACCACTGAATCCTCTTTTCAATTCACCATTTTGTGTCCCCAGTGCCTTCCTTCTGCCCTTGGGGACTGGGGTTTGACCTTGAGAGCCCAGCTTCTGTCTAATAAAGTACATTCTATTCAGGGATCAAAAATTAACATTGTATCTTCTCTATCATTTCATCTTGTGCTAAAGGAGAAACAGTTCATTAGCTGAAGGATGGGGAGAGACATAGGAAGAAGTAACAGTCCTTTGAGAAGCATTGGGAAACTCATCAGTGGAAGACAGACATTCTGGTAGGATTTAGGGTTATTGGGAGAAAGTTAAGGTGGAGAAAGAAGTTTTCTGTGGTTGAAAATGTTTATTTTAGTGGTTGCGGTCTGACTGCCACAGGGCAGTGGGGCAAAAACTTCCTGTAGCAGGAAGGCAGATGTACTAAGTGGTGTCTGAGAGAAAACAAAATAGATTTATAGTGCATGCCACAGTTTGCAGGAAAAAACAAAAGCTTTGTAGGGATTTATCATCTAGACTCGGGTTACTTTTTCAGTTTGCTCCAACATACATTTTGAGTCAACTAAGTTATCATATATCTTATGAGACTGAATTGGAGATAAGAAGATCAGTTGAAGGGTGGCTGAGAATTTTCAAAAAATCTCCATGAACCAGCAATAGCTTACCCTTTTCTGAAGGATTCCACTGTCTCCTTACAAAGCCAAGGCTAAGACACTTGAAATCATTGTACATCATATTCTCATTGAATGTAATGTGTACTAAAGTAAAATTAGAGCTAGGGTAGTGTATGAATTCGGACAAACAGGGGGATGACCAAGACTTCGTGTAGGAGATAAGATAATAACTAAGTCTCATAGTTTAAAATTAGCCAGCCAGAGCTTGGCAATGTGCATGAAAATGGCTCTCTGGAGGTGGAAGAGAAAGTAATACATAGGTGGAGGATTAGGAAAGACTAGATAATATAAGGTTTTGAAGATAAAAATATGTTATTACCTTGATAGTAGTAAGAGTAAGCAATAAATATTCTTAACTTTAAATGACCCAAGGAGTAGGATTTGGAGAGGCAAATAATCTGCTTAATTCACACAAAATGAATTGAAAATTGCAGACTAGACATGGATGCTAATTGAGGAGAACAGATATAATGGACTCAATCCAAGAAGATCGGTGTGTTTATTTGTGTCTGACTTTTTGTGACTGTTTGGACTATAGCCCACTAGGCTCTTCTATCCATGGGATTTTCCTGGCAAGAATGCTGGAGGTCGTTGCCATTTCCTCTCCAGAAGATCTTCCTGATCCACTGATGGAACTAGCATCTCCTTCTTGGCAGGCAGATTCTTTACCGCTGACCTCTGGGGAAGCCCTGAAAGATCAAGGAGGTCTGCAAAAAGTGAAGGATGAAGAAGGGGAGAGTGAATAGGACATATTTTCTGATTGGGGTGGATGAGAAGGAAGGGGGTGGCAGCAGTTGAGAAAACTCACAGCCTGGCTCTACCAAGAAGAGGCCTGCAATGACCTGAAGACGTCATATAAGAGAAGCATTAACTGAATTATTCTTGAGAATGTCACTGCCAGATTGCTCAGGGAATCATGAGCTCCAGGCTTTGAGTCAAACTATCCTCTTGAGGACTGGCAAATTTAACTGTATGAGGCATTCATTTCATTATTTCCATACATTAACTACAGTCAGTTCAGTTCAGTTCAGTCGCTCAGTTGTGTCTGCCTCTTTGCGACCCCATGGACTGCAGCGTGCCAGGACTCCCTGTTCATCACCAAGTCCTGGAGTTTACTTACTCATGTGCATTGAGTCGGTGATGCCATCTGACCATCTCATCCTCTGTGGTCCCCTTCTCCTCTTGCCTTCAATCTTTCCTGGCATCCGGGTCTTTTCAAATGAGTCAATATGTCCTGTGAATTACTTTCGAATTTGGCCTTTTGTCTTCACAATGCGGCTAAAAGGCCAGTGATTACATTTTTGCAGACTGTCAACACACTGGTCTGTCTGTGCTCCCTTACCTATTTGTTTATTTGAGTGCATTGGATCTTAGTAATGGTTGGGAGATCTTTGTTGCATCATTTGAGCTCAGTAGTTACGTCTCTGGGTGGGATCCTTGTTGCCCAACTAGAGATTAAATCCATGTCCCCTGCATTGTAAGGAGAATTTCTATCCACAGGACCACTAAGAAAGTCTCCCATTGCCTCTTAATATGCCCCTAAATAGAGTAAAGAAAGGCTCTCTGTGGCATGAAACCTCATCCAGTCAGTCAACAAATGAGAGCAAAGTACTTTTTTAAACCAGTCGATCTCTTTTTCATCCTTCTTGCCTCTCAACTATTATTCTTACTCTGAATATCACTTTCCCTTTTCACTTTCATGCATTGGAGAAGGAAATGGCAATCCACTCCAGTGTTCTCGCCTGGAGAATCCCAAGGACGGGGGAGCCTGGTGGGCTGCCGTCTATGGGGTCGCACAGAGTCGGACACGACTGAAGCGACTTAGCAGCAGCAGCAGCAGGCATGATGATGGTGAAGGAGCAAACAAGATATATTCTTCCTCCCTTAATGATCTAGGTTTAGATCTGGATTTTTCCAGTTCAGGACAATTGAACTGAAAACAAAAACACAATTTACACACACACACACACACACACACACACACATATGCATATATTCAGGTCTAGAGGGCTCAATTTTTTAATAGATGAAAAGGTGTCTAATTATTGTTGATAGACCATAAAAGTCAGCTGAGAAAAATAATGTGATAACACAATTATCTGCGAATATTAACCTAACTAAGAGCCAGAGGGTTTAGAGATTGTCATTACCAGGTTTAAAATCCTATAATGACTTCTTATTCCCTATCACTGAGGAGAAGTTCTAAGTTATTAGGTTTATGCTTTCTCTACAACAGTATTTTCTGCCATTCTCACTTTTACTATTTACATATCAACCAGCCCATCACTCATATCTCTAGCATAACAGATGTTTGTTTTACTTTACTTAGAGATTTGTGCCACTATCTCAACTTTCAGGACCTCTATCTTAATACTCTCAACTGACAGATTCCTTCTTTTCATTCTGGGCTGCCTCAACTATGACCTTCTTAGACTTTTTTCTGATGTGATTGTGTCCCTCTCTCATTATGTCCTGGAGAAGGCACTGGCGACCCACTTCAGTACTCTTGCCTGGAAAATCCCATGGATGGAGGAGTCTGGTGGGCTGCAGTCCATGGGGTCGCTAAGAGTTGGACACAACTGAGTGACTTCAGTTTCACTTTTCACTTTCATGCACTGGAGAAAGAAATGGCAACCCACTCCAGTGTTCTTGGCTGGAGAATCCCAGGGATGGGGGAGCCTGGTGGGCTGCCATCTCTGGGGTTTCACAGAGTTGGACACAACTGATGCAACTTAGCAGCAGCAGCAGCAGCTCATTATGTCCAGATATTAATTTCCTTCATAACAAATGATAATAGCTGAAATTATTTGTTGATGGGCTTACTTATTCATTTTCTGTATCTTCCACCCCCAAATTAGATTCTTTGTCTATCTTAAATCTCCAGTACATAGAACAATTATAACACAAAGTCATGCAACAAATAGTTATTGAATGTACATTTAAGGATCCATGGGAATGAAAGTTTGAAAAAACATTATAATTTTATTTAATGTAAGAAACATAATGTTTGATCAGCTGTCCCGAGATGGAATGTGTTTCTCAGAGTACAATCAAGGACCCTTGCCTGGCCTTTCCCCTGTGTTGTCATTTGTACTAATGGGGAGCCAGCTCTAAGACCTTAGAACCTGCTGCTTTGGTTTGAATTTGAGCATCCTGCTAGCTCTGCAATTTGAGATGCATCACTTAATACCTTAAGCTCTCATTCACCGATCATGTTTATCTAAGTTTATTTTTTAGAGAATTAAATACATTAATATATCTCACATCTTTAGTTCACTAATTGGAACATAAGCTCTCTTTATCTCTTCCTCTAAAAATAATTGACTGCATCTATAACTTCTATCTTTTAGCAGTAGTATTTATGTTATCTATAAGCTCTATCTATCTGCACTATATGTGTATATGTATTCATAAATATATGTTATCTTTTGTCTCCAATAATAATGCTTTTTTAAAAAATTTAGCTATAAGGATAGTTATCATTATTGAAACTGAGCTTCAATTGAAACTGAAGCTATATGATATTTGATATCATATATCAAATGATAATTTCAAATATTATCATTATTGAAATTGAGCTTCAGTGGAAATAAAAGGTCATTTTGTGAGGAAATGGAAAATTCAAAGCCTGGAATTGAGAAATCAGCAAGACAGGTTTAGAGGAAAGAGAAGAGATGAGTCCAAAAACAGAGGGATGGTAAGGAAACAAGGATAGCTGTGGGAGGTGAAACGTTTGGCAGTATTGCGGTTGAAAGGAAAGAAACTCCAGAAGACTGAACTAAGACCAAGAGGTAACGCAATAGGGACTAAAGACTGCTTTCAGAAGGCCAGAGGGGTTTGTTTGGACTTTGTTTACTTTTAGAAGAAACCTATATAGGGATGAGGAAAGTGTCTACTGGAAAGTATAATTGTATGAAAGGAACTGTGCCTTTGTTATTTTTCACTTCTCCTCTCCTGGAAGCAGAAAAAAAACTTGCCAAGGAGAAATGTCTATACAACATATGCTGGTTCTGTATAAGGAAAGAACTTAGAGATCACAAATATATTGCTAAGGCTATTTATACATTAGGGCTTCCCTGGTAGCTCAGATGGTAAAAAATCCGCCCTCAATGTGGGAGACCTGGGTTCCATCCCTGGGTTGGGAAGCTCCCGTTGAAGGATGGCCTGGCAACCCACTTCAGTATTCTTGCCTGGAGAATCCCCATGGAGGGAGGAGCCTGGCAGACTGCAGTCCATGAGATCAGACATGACTGACTAAGCATACAGCACATTCATACATTGGCTGAGCATTTGTACAGAATTGTTTCTAGATAGCCATTTCAAGTTTGCATCCTATAAATCCAGAAGTGGGATGAAGTGTCTCTGGGGGAGGAAAACAGCTAGAACATGTATGCTGGAGTGAGTACAATAATAAAGCTATGAGTGTTTATTTTTATGCCTGCAAAAGGTGAAGTTGCTCGTGCTAGGAATATAGGAGGGAAATCATGGTCAAGCCCTAGTCTAGCAAGGGGAACAAACTAGCTGTGCTTAGAGACAAGGCAAGGCCCCAGGCTTTGCAGGAAGTTGATATCACTCAGTTCAAAATGGGAGCAGAGAGGCCAGCCCAGAACTCTCTGCTCACTGTGCACATCTGTTATCTCTCTTCACCTCTACAGCTCCTGGAAATTGTGCTAGTGATTGTCTGGCAAGCCATTTTGATACAGAATTAACCCTCCCAGTGTGGGCTGCCTTGAAGACGACGGTGACTGGACTGGTGAACACCCTGGCCCTCAAGTGTCACTGAGGGTCCTGCCCAGTAATAGAGTGTCACCAAGGAAAAGTTTTATTGTTCTAATAATAATAATAATAACAACAACAACAAGAACAGCAGTAGCAGTAATGCTCTGCTAAGAGCTCTTCTCAGAGTATTTGTCCTCAGGTCTGCTTTTCTCATGTGCTTTTACATATTTGGAAACATTAGAAATTCTATGTCGAGCTGTATTTTGGGGGGGTCACCATTCAGATTTTGCATGAAGTAGAAATTTCTGCAGGAAAATTAAAAACAGAGCACCTAAGGGATGTGGTTGGGACATACACTTGGGAGAAATATATACACGTGAGTTTTTCCAGTTAAAGATATAGGGGCATTCAGGTGGGAGGGGAAGGGTATCAGGGGACAAGAGCTCCTTAGGACCACACACTTAAGTGGGTCTGAAAAAAGACTTCAGTGAAGGCAAAGGTTCTGAGGTAGAGTACCTAAGTGGAGATTCTTTATAGGAAAATTAGCTCAGGTCTGAAGATGGCCATGTGCAGGCAAGGATGTCATTCCATTCTAAGAACATATTTTCTAAAAGCAGCTGGCTTGTCCCAGCCCTTGTAAAGAGAGACTCGGGATGGGAGAGGTTGGAGGTCAGAGCAGGGGATACCTCTTTTTAAAGTCAACTCCAAAGAACTGCCCATGGGCTTTACTAAAGAACTATCTGGTTAAAGTGAAGAGAGCTGCCTGAGAAGGTTTAATTTTTTTTTTTTTTTTCAGGACTGTTTTTTTTTTTTTTCTTTTAAATATTTATTTGTATTTATTTATTTGGTTGTGCCATGTCTTAGCTGTGGCAGGCAGGATCTTCAATCTTTGCACCATGCAGGATCTTCAATCTTTGCACCATGCAGGATCTTTAAATGTGGTATGTGGGATCTAGTTCCCTGACCAGGGTTGGAACCTGGGGCCCTGCATTGGTTGTTCAGAATCTTAGCCACCAGACCACCAGGGAGGGAATTTTAAATTAATTGTTGCCATGAGGAGACCTATGTGAGCAGGCTGGCTACAGCATTTCAAGAAGGAGAGACCATTGTAAACTGCTCAGAGAGAGGGACTGTCTAAAAAAGTGAGAGAGAAAATCAGGAGTTAGAGGTAACTTCAAGAATCATTGCCTGCTTTGCTGAAAGGATGGAAGTATTCCCCAACATTCAGAGCTGCAGAAGTCCCTGAGTCTGGGGCCTTGCAGGGGCACATACTCTGATGAAGATGGACATCAGAGCTAGAGATAGAAAGTACCCAGATCCAACCCTGCAGGCCAGACCCCAGCTGAGTGTAAGTGAGGTTCCTGGCTGTGGTCATAGTTTCCGCTTTTTTCTTTTATTTCTCTGACTTATTTTCTTGAAGCAAATTCTTTTGAGATTAATCCAAATTAATCTCTGTACCAAAGTGCTCACATAAAACAGTGCTCACAGATTATCCACTCTGTCATGGTAAACAAGCTTCCAGAAACAGAAATTTTTATCCACATTTCACATTTAAGTCTTTTCAAGGCTGAATCCATAAAAGTGTCTCACTATATCAAATAGGATTTATTTTCTAATAGTAGAAATTTTGCTATTAATATAATATATTGGGTTGAACTCTAAATTTTAGAGTCCCTCTGTAAATACATATGAAAATTATTTTCTTATTATATATACATATACTTGTAAGAGTGATCTCAGGGAGAAACAAACCAGCTTTCTGGAGGTCAAAATGTCGGAGCAATAAATTCTGAAATAAAATGAATCATTCCCTCTCCCACTAGAAATGTGTCTTTTCCAGTCTTGTAAATGCTTATTTGGATGCATGAGAACAAAGTATCTTAGATCACAGAGGCAGTGGTGTGTGGAGTACTGTCATTGATTGCCTCTGACTGATTAGATATGAAGAAAAGTCACACTCGGCCAGGAGTATGGACCCAGCACATGAGACAACTCAGTTCATCCAGTACCATTGCCAAGAGGAATTCATATACTCTCTTCATTAAACATAGAAGCACCTATTCCCCAACATTTAATAATGTATTCTCTGATATGAATGCATAGATACATGTCCTGGCTAGAGACACTTTCCATATAATCAGAGTGAAAAAAATTATTCAGACAAGTACACATATTACTGATAGAACTCAGTAACAAAGGGGTGATGTTCAATTCTCTAAATTACCGAGTTCTTACCTATCTTGTTTCTAAATTGATGCTGGATTGGGATCATTTTTGCTTGTTTATGAGAATTATAAAAGTATGAGCCCATATAAGCTTTAGAAGTGTTGGTAACCCAAGAAGAGCTGTGGCTTCATCTATTAATATACCCTGGCTGAACAGCAGAATAGTGTCTTGTAAATACCTGACACAGTGCTCAACAGAGTTCTAAATGTTGCTCTTCCTAACTCTAGCTATGCTTCATGGTCAGCCTGCTGGTCACTTCAGGAGGGGTGGTGGGGAGCTTGAGATATGAATTGCACAGTAGAGGGTAGGGGGGAAAACAGCAGAGTATCCCTGATAGAGCCAGTAACACTATCAGAGACACAAATGTCCATCTTGCTGACCCACCCTTGCCCAAGTCCCACCCCTGGTGGTGGCCCCCTACCTTTGACCAATAGTCTCATTTTATTGGGGGAAAGAAGGACCTTGGGACAGGAGATGAGGAATAAAAGGCCACACAGTGAAGAGGCAGCACAGACTTGCTTCTGGCCCATTAGGATCACCAGTAAGCTCCCAGACACCATGGTGCATTTTACTACTGAGGAGAATGTTGCTGTTGCTAGTCTGCGGGCCAAAGTGAATGTGGAGGTGGTCGGTGGTGAGAGCCTGGCAAGGTAAGCACTGGACACAGGTAGGAGAGGATGTAGAAAGGCTGAAAGTGTTCCATAAAAGAGGGACTGGTTAGGTTTCTTACATACTCTGACTTCTCATCTGTTCGGTGACTATAATCATCCCATAGGCTCCTGATCGTCTGCCCATGGACCCAGAGGTTCTTTGACAGTTTTGGTAACTTATACTCTGAGTCTGCAATAATGGGCAACCCCAAGGTCAAGGTCCACGGCAGGAAAGTGCTGAACTCCTTTGGAAATGCCATTAAGCACATGGATGACCTCAAGGGCACCTTTGCAGATCTAAGTGAGCTGCACTGTGACAAGTTGCACGTGGATCCCGAGAACTTCAGGGTGAGTTCTGGGCAAGCCTGTGCTTTGTTCTTTCATCCAGGTTTCTGTGCTGTGGTTATAATGAGAACACTGACTCAAGTCTTATGCTATAGAAATATATTTTTTGGAGGTAATATTTCAGAGAAAGGCTTGATTTTGATAGGTTGTTCCAGAGGTCAAAGATAAGACCAAGTAATTATTCTATGGCTAGTGGAGGTCACTGGTCATCTGATAATTCTGAAAAAAGAAAACATGTTGTGAAGAAAACTAAACAAACTTGAGCTGTATGTTTTGGCCTGGAGAATACAAACTGAGCCATGCAGAAGAAATCTTGCCTTGATAACTGAAATTTTC